>NW_026893752.1:0-300000 GCF_032452875.1 Bos javanicus | reverse complement strand
ATTCCACTCTGGACAAAGGTCATGAGGAAGGAGGCTCGGCATACGCAAATGCGGGATCGAGCCTCAGGAGTCCACCCGGATATTCTCGAGCATCTCCCCCAAAAAAACCGGAGTCTGCCTACTGTATTGCTTTGTGCTCTCACCTCTGATTTCACTGGGGGCTGTCCCCCACCACCATCTCGCTCTCTCTGTCAAAGAGTTAACTTACAGCTCCAATTCATAAAGTTCCTTGTCATTCTTCCCTTTAACTTCCAGCTGAGTCTCCATCTGGAGCGCGGAACCCACCACGCTTACTAATTATGCCTGGGCTGCTAAGACCCACTCGAGAAGGTGTCTAGGGTGAGGCACCTTTCGCTATTCGAGAGGGCGCCTGCGGCCTACGTAAGTGGTGCAAACTTCTTGTCTTGAAGTTTGATTGGTCTTCCGCGTAAACCAAGCTACTCAGTCTCTTTTCTCCACCGAATTTTCCTACTGAGCTCTCCTCATACTATTATTCTTGACATCTCTGATTAGCATATAAATAGTCGCCTAGGCCATCTCTCCTTCGAATACCCTGGATCAGTTGGGGCTGGTCCCCGGCAGGTGGCGACCGAACAGGGACCTCAGGAGGCAATACTCAAAGAGCTGAGCAGACACGAACCACGCAATCAGCAGGCAATAAGCATGGAGCTCAGCAGTGACGAATCATGCTGCTCAACTGGCAATAATCAAGCACGTGACCAGGCAGGAATCACGCAGCTCAGCTGGCAATTGTCAAGCAGATGAGCCGACAGGAATCACGCAGCTCAGATGGCAATTGTCATGCAGATGAGCCGGCAGGAATCACGCAGCTCAGCAGGCCCTGATCACGTGACTCTGCAGGCACTGATCACGTGGCTGATCAAGTCCAGATCACGTGACTGAGCATGCACTGATCACGTGGCTATCATGCACTGATGACGTGACTGCGCATGCACTGATGACGTGGCTGATCGGGCACTGATCACATGGCTCATCATGCACTGATCACGTGTTTATCAGGCAATGATCAGTGACTGACAGGCGCTGATCATGGGACTGTGCACGCACTGATCACGTGGCTATCATGCACTGATCACGTGACTGCGCATGCACTGATGACGTGGCTGTTCGGGCACTGATCACGTGTTTATCAGGCAGTGATCAGTGACTGACAGGCGCTGATCAGGGGACTGTGCACGCACTGATCAGGTGGCTGATCAGGAACTGACCACCTGACCGCGCATGCAGTGATCACGTGGCTGGTCGTTCACTGATCACGTGTTTATCATACGGTGATCACGTGACTGAGAGGCGCTGATCACGTGACTGTGCCGTCAGTGATCACGTGGCTGAGCAGGCACTGATATCGTGACTGAGCATGCACTGATCATGTGCCGGGAGCCGGGGAGGCATTCCACTCTGGACAAAGGTCATGAGGAAGGAGGCTCGGCATACGCAAATGCGGGATCGAGCCTCAGGAGTCCACCCGGATATTCTCGAGCATCTCCCCCCAAAAAACCGGAGTCTGCCTACTGTATTGCTTTGTGCTCTCACCTCTGATTTCACTGGGGGCTGTCCCCCACCACCATCTCGCTCTCTCTGTCAAAGAGTTAACTTACAGCTCCAATTCATAAAGTTCCTTGTCATTCTTCCCTTTAACTTCCAGCTGAGTCTCCATCTGGAGCGCGGAACCCACCACGCTTACTAATTATGCCTGGGCTGCTAAGACCCACTCGAGAAGGTGTCTAGGGTGAGGCACCTTTCGCTATTCGAGAGGGCGCCTGCGGCCTACGTAAGTGGTGCAAACTTCTTGTCTTGAAGTTTGATTGGTCTTCCGCGTAAACCAAGCTACTCAGTCTCTTTTCTCCACCGAATTTTCCTACTGAGCTCTCCTCATACTATTATTCTTGACATCTCTGATTAGCATATAAATAGTCGCCTAGGCCATCTCTCCTTCGAATACCCTGGATCAGTTGGGGCTGGTCCCCGGCAGGTGGCGACCGAACAGGGACCTCAGGAGGCAATACTCAAAGAGCTGAGCAGACACGAACCACGCAATCAGCAGGCAATAAGCATGGAGCTCAGCAGTGACGAATCATGCTGCTCAACTGGCAATAATCAAGCACGTGACCAGGCAGGAATCACGCAGCTCAGCTGGCAATTGTCAAGCAGATGAGCCGACAGGAATCACGCAGCTCAGATGGCAATTGTCATGCAGATGAGCCGGCAGGAATCACGCAGCTCAGCAGGCCCTGATCACGTGACTCTGCAGGCACTGATCACGTGGCTGATCAAGTCCAGATCACGTGACTGAGCATGCACTGATCACGTGGCTATCATGCACTGATGACGTGACTGCGCATGCACTGATGACGTGGCTGTTCGGGCACTGATCACGTGTTTATCAGGCAGTGATCAGTGACTGACAGGCGCTGATCAGGGGACTGTGCACGCACTGATCAGGTGGCTGATCAGGAACTGACCACCTGACCGCGCATGCAGTGATCACGTGGCTGGTCGTTCACTGATCACGTGTTTATCATACGGTGATCACGTGACTGAGAGGCGCTGATCACGTGACTGTGCCGTCAGTGATCACGTGGCTGAGCAGGCACTGATATCGTGACTGAGCATGCACTGATCATGTGCCGGGAGCCGGGGAGGCATTCCACTCTGGACAAAGGTCATGAGGAAGGAGGCTCGGCATACGCAAATGCGGGATCGAGCCTCAGGAGTCCACCCGGATATTCTCGAGCATCTCCCCCAAAAAAACCGGAGTCTGCCTACTGTATTGCTTTGTGCTCTCACCTCTGATTTCACTGGGGGCTGTCCCCCACCACCATCTCGCTCTCTCTGTCAAAGAGTTAACTTACAGCTCCAATTCATAAAGTTCCTTGTCATTCTTCCCTTTAACTTCCAGCTGAGTCTCCATCTGGAGCGCGGAACCCACCACGCTTACTAATTATGCCTGGGCTGCTAAGACCCACTCGAGAAGGTGTCTAGGGTGAGGCACCTTTCGCTATTCGAGAGGGCGCCTGCGGCCTACGTAAGTGGTGCAAACTTCTTGTCTTGAAGTTTGATTGGTCTTCCGCGTAAACCAAGCTACTCAGTCTCTTTTCTCCACCGAATTTTCCTACTGAGCTCTCCTCATACTATTATTCTTGACATCTCTGATTAGCATATAAATAGTCGCCTAGGCCATCTCTCCTTCGAATACCCTGGATCAGTTGGGGCTGGTCCCCGGCAGGTGGCGACCGAACAGGGACCTCAGGAGGCAATACTCAAAGAGCTGAGCAGACACGAACCACGCAATCAGCAGGCAATAAGCATGGAGCTCAGCAGTGACGAATCATGCTGCTCAACTGGCAATAATCAAGCACGTGACCAGGCAGGAATCACGCAGCTCAGCTGGCAATTGTCAAGCAGATGAGCCGACAGGAATCACGCAGCTCAGCTGGCAATTGTCATGCAGATGAGCCGGCAGGAATCACGCAGCTCAGCAGGCCCTGATCACGTGACTCTGCAGGCACTGATCACGTGGCTGATCAAGTCCAGATCACGTGACTGAGCATGCACTGATCACGTGGCTATCATGCACTGATGACGTGACTGCGCATGCACTGATGACGTGGCTGATCGGGCACTGATCACATGGCTCATCATGCACTGATCACGTGTTTATCAGGCAATGATCAGTGACTGACAGGCGCTGATCATGGGACTGTGCACGCACTGATCACGTGGCTATCATGCACTGATCACGTGACTGCGCATGCACTGATGACGTGGCTGTTCGGGCACTGATCACGTGTTTATCAGGCAGTGATCAGTGACTGACAGGCGCTGATCAGGGGACTGTGCACGCACTGATCAGGTGGCTGATCAGGAACTGACCACCTGACCGCGCATGCAGTGATCACGTGGCTGGTCGTTCACTGATCACGTGTTTATCATACGGTGATCACGTGACTGAGAGGCGCTGATCACGTGACTGTGCCGTCAGTGATCACGTGGCTGAGCAGGCACTGATATCGTGACTGAGCATGCACTGATCATGTGCCGGGAGCCGGGGAGGCATTCCACTCTGGACAAAGGTCATGAGGAAGGAGGCTCGGCATACGCAAATGCGGGATCGAGCCTCAGGAGTCCACCCGGATATTCTCGAGCATCTCCCCAAAAAAACCGGAGTCTGCCTACTGTATTGCTTTGTGCTCTCACCTCTGATTTCACTGGGGGCTGTCCCCCACCACCATCTCGCTCTCTCTGTCAAAGAGTTAACTTACAGCTCCAATTCATAAAGTTCCTTGTCATTCTTCCCTTTAACTTCCAGCTGAGTCTCCATCTGGAGCGCGGAACCCACCACGCTTACTAATTATGCCTGGGCTGCTAAGACCCACTCGAGAAGGTGTCTAGGGTGAGGCACCTTTCGCTATTCGAGAGGGCGCCTGCGGCCTACGTAAGTGGTGCAAACTTCTTGTCTTGAAGTTTGATTGGTCTTCCGCGTAAACCAAGCTACTCAGTCTCTTTTCTCCACCGAATTTTCCTACTGAGCTCTCCTCATACTATTATTCTTGACATCTCTGATTAGCATATAAATAGTCGCCTAGGCCATCTCTCCTTCGAATACCCTGGATCAGTTGGGGCTGGTCCCCGGCAGGTGGCGACCGAACAGGGACCTCAGGAGGCAATACTCAAAGAGCTGAGCAGACACGAACCACGCAATCAGCAGGCAATAAGCATGGAGCTCAGCAGTGACGAATCATGCTGCTCAACTGGCAATAATCAAGCACGTGACCAGGCAGGAATCACGCAGCTCAGCTGGCAATTGTCAAGCAGATGAGCCGACAGGAATCACGCAGCTCAGATGGCAATTGTCATGCAGATGAGCCGGCAGGAATCACGCAGCTCAGCAGGCCCTGATCACGTGACTCTGCAGGCACTGATCACGTGGCTGATCAAGTCCAGATCACGTGACTGAGCATGCACTGATCACGTGGCTATCATGCACTGATGACGTGACTGCGCATGCACTGATGACGTGGCTGATCGGGCACTGATCACATGGCTCATCATGCACTGATCACGTGTTTATCAGGCAATGATCAGTGACTGACAGGCGCTGATCATGGGACTGTGCACGCACTGATCACGTGGCTATCATGCACTGATCACGTGACTGCGCATGCACTGATGACGTGGCTGTTCGGGCACTGATCACGTGTTTATCAGGCAGTGATCAGTGACTGACAGGCGCTGATCAGGGGACTGTGCACGCACTGATCAGGTGGCTGATCAGGAACTGACCACCTGACCGCGCATGCAGTGATCACGTGGCTGGTCGTTCACTGATCACGTGTTTATCATACGGTGATCACGTGACTGAGAGGCGCTGATCACGTGACTGTGCCGTCAGTGATCACGTGGCTGAGCAGGCACTGATATCGTGACTGAGCATGCACTGATCATGTGCCGGGAGCCGGGGAGGCATTCCACTCTGGACAAAGGTCATGAGGAAGGAGGCTCGGCATACGCAAATGCGGGATCGAGCCTCAGGAGTCCACCCGGATATTCTCGAGCATCTCCCCCCAAAAAACCGGAGTCTGCCTACTGTATTGCTTTGTGCTCTCACCTCTGATTTCACTGGGGGCTGTCCCCCACCACCATCTCGCTCTCTCTGTCAAAGAGTTAACTTACAGCTCCAATTCATAAAGTTCCTTGTCATTCTTCCCTTTAACTTCCAGCTGAGTCTCCATCTGGAGCGCGGAACCCACCACGCTTACTAATTATGCCTGGGCTGCTAAGACCCACTCGAGAAGGTGTCTAGGGTGAGGCACCTTTCGCTATTCGAGAGGGCGCCTGCGGCCTACGTAAGTGGTGCAAACTTCTTGTCTTGAAGTTTGATTGGTCTTCCGCGTAAACCAAGCTACTCAGTCTCTTTTCTCCACCGAATTTTCCTACTGAGCTCTCCTCATACTATTATTCTTGACATCTCTGATTAGCATATAAATAGTCGCCTAGGCCATCTCTCCTTCGAATACCCTGGATCAGTTGGGGCTGGTCCCCGGCAGGTGGCGACCGAACAGGGACCTCAGGAGGCAATACTCAAAGAGCTGAGCAGACACGAACCACGCAATCAGCAGGCAATAAGCATGGAGCTCAGCAGTGACGAATCATGCTGCTCAACTGGCAATAATCAAGCACGTGACCAGGCAGGAATCACGCAGCTCAGCTGGCAATTGTCAAGCAGATGAGCCGACAGGAATCACGCAGCTCATGGCAATTGTCATGCAGATGAGCCGGCAGGAATCACGCAGCTCAGCAGGCCCTGATCACGTGACTCTGCAGGCACTGATCACGTGGCTGATCAAGTCCAGATCACGTGACTGAGCATGCACTGATCACGTGGCTATCATGCACTGATGACGTGACTGCGCATGCACTGATGACGTGGCTGATCGGGCACTGATCACATGGCTCATCATGCACTGATCACGTGTTTATCAGGCAATGATCAGTGACTGACAGGCGCTGATCATGGGACTGTGCACGCACTGATCACGTGGCTATCATGCACTGATCACGTGACTGCGCATGCACTGATGACGTGGCTGTTCGGGCACTGATCACGTGTTTATCAGGCAGTGATCAGTGACTGACAGGCGCTGATCAGGGGACTGTGCACGCACTGATCAGGTGGCTGATCAGGAACTGACCACCTGACCGCGCATGCAGTGATCACGTGGCTGGTCGTTCACTGATCACGTGTTTATCATACGGTGATCACGTGACTGAGAGGCGCTGATCACGTGACTGTGCCGTCAGTGATCACGTGGCTGAGCAGGCACTGATATCGTGACTGAGCATGCACTGATCATGTGCCGGGAGCCGGGGAGGCATTCCACTCTGGACAAAGGTCATGAGGAAGGAGGCTCGGCATACGCAAATGCGGGATCGAGCCTCAGGAGTCCACCCGGATATTCTCGAGCATCTCCCCCAAAAAAACCGGAGTCTGCCTACTGTATTGCTTTGTGCTCTCACCTCTGATTTCACTGGGGGCTGTCCCCCACCACCATCTCGCTCTCTCTGTCAAAGAGTTAACTTACAGCTCCAATTCATAAAGTTCCTTGTCATTCTTCCCTTTAACTTCCAGCTGAGTCTCCATCTGGAGCGCGGAACCCACCACGCTTACTAATTATGCCTGGGCTGCTAAGACCCACTCGAGAAGGTGTCTAGGGTGAGGCACCTTTCGCTATTCGAGAGGGCGCCTGCGGCCTACGTAAGTGGTGCAAACTTCTTGTCTTGAAGTTTGATTGGTCTTCCGCGTAAACCAAGCTACTCAGTCTCTTTTCTCCACCGAATTTTCCTACTGAGCTCTCCTCATACTATTATTCTTGACATCTCTGATTAGCATATAAATAGTCGCCTAGGCCATCTCTCCTTCGAATACCCTGGATCAGTTGGGGCTGGTCCCCGGCAGGTGGCGACCGAACAGGGACCTCAGGAGGCAATACTCAAAGAGCTGAGCAGACACGAACCACGCAATCAGCAGGCAATAAGCATGGAGCTCAGCAGTGACGAATCATGCTGCTCAACTGGCAATAATCAAGCACGTGACCAGGCAGGAATCACGCAGCTCAGCTGGCAATTGTCAAGCAGATGAGCCGACAGGAATCACGCAGCTCAGATGGCAATTGTCATGCAGATGAGCCGGCAGGAATCACGCAGCTCAGCAGGCCCTGATCACGTGACTCTGCAGGCACTGATCACGTGGCTGATCAAGTCCAGATCACGTGACTGAGCATGCACTGATCACGTGGCTATCATGCACTGATGACGTGACTGCGCATGCACTGATGACGTGGCTGATCGGGCACTGATCACATGGCTCATCATGCACTGATCACGTGTTTATCAGGCAATGATCAGTGACTGACAGGCGCTGATCATGGGACTGTGCACGCACTGATCACGTGGCTATCATGCACTGATCACGTGACTGCGCATGCACTGATGACGTGGCTGTTCGGGCACTGATCACGTGTTTATCAGGCAGTGATCAGTGACTGACAGGCGCTGATCAGGGGACTGTGCACGCACTGATCAGGTGGCTGATCAGGAACTGACCACCTGACCGCGCATGCAGTGATCACGTGGCTGGTCGTTCACTGATCACGTGTTTATCATACGGTGATCACGTGACTGAGAGGCGCTGATCACGTGACTGTGCCGTCAGTGATCACGTGGCTGAGCAGGCACTGATATCGTGACTGAGCATGCACTGATCATGTGCCGGGAGCCGGGGAGGCATTCCACTCTGGACAAAGGTCATGAGGAAGGAGGCTCGGCATACGCAAATGCGGGATCGAGCCTCAGGAGTCCACCCGGATATTCTCGAGCATCTCCCCCCAAAAAACCGGAGTCTGCCTACTGTATTGCTTTGTGCTCTCACCTCTGATTTCACTGGGGGCTGTCCCCCACCACCATCTCGCTCTCTCTGTCAAAGAGTTAACTTACAGCTCCAATTCATAAAGTTCCTTGTCATTCTTCCCTTTAACTTCCAGCTGAGTCTCCATCTGGAGCGCGGAACCCACCACGCTTACTAATTATGCCTGGGCTGCTAAGACCCACTCGAGAAGGTGTCTAGGGTGAGGCACCTTTCGCTATTCGAGAGGGCGCCTGCGGCCTACGTAAGTGGTGCAAACTTCTTGTCTTGAAGTTTGATTGGTCTTCCGCGTAAACCAAGCTACTCAGTCTCTTTTCTCCACCGAATTTTCCTACTGAGCTCTCCTCATACTATTATTCTTGACATCTCTGATTAGCATATAAATAGTCGCCTAGGCCATCTCTCCTTCGAATACCCTGGATCAGTTGGGGCTGGTCCCCGGCAGGTGGCGACCGAACAGGGACCTCAGGAGGCAATACTCAAAGAGCTGAGCAGACACGAACCACGCAATCAGCAGGCAATAAGCATGGAGCTCAGCAGTGACGAATCATGCTGCTCAACTGGCAATAATCAAGCACGTGACCAGGCAGGAATCACGCAGCTCAGCTGGCAATTGTCAAGCAGATGAGCCGACAGGAATCACGCAGCTCAGATGGCAATTGTCATGCAGATGAGCCGGCAGGAATCACGCAGCTCAGCAGGCCCTGATCACGTGACTCTGCAGGCACTGATCACGTGGCTGATCAAGTCCAGATCACGTGACTGAGCATGCACTGATCACGTGGCTATCATGCACTGATGACGTGACTGCGCATGCACTGATGACGTGGCTGATCGGGCACTGATCACATGGCTCATCATGCACTGATCACGTGTTTATCAGGCAATGATCAGTGACTGACAGGCGCTGATCATGGGACTGTGCACGCACTGATCACGTGGCTATCATGCACTGATCACGTGACTGCGCATGCACTGATGACGTGGCTGTTCGGGCACTGATCACGTGTTTATCAGGCAGTGATCAGTGACTGACAGGCGCTGATCAGGGGACTGTGCACGCACTGATCAGGTGGCTGATCAGGAACTGACCACCTGACCGCGCATGCAGTGATCACGTGGCTGGTCGTTCACTGATCACGTGTTTATCATACGGTGATCACGTGACTGAGAGGCGCTGATCACGTGACTGTGCCGTCAGTGATCACGTGGCTGAGCAGGCACTGATATCGTGACTGAGCATGCACTGATCATGTGCCGGGAGCCGGGGAGGCATTCCACTCTGGACAAAGGTCATGAGGAAGGAGGCTCGGCATACGCAAATGCGGGATCGAGCCTCAGGAGTCCACCCGGATATTCTCGAGCATCTCCCCCCAAAAAACCGGAGTCTGCCTACTGTATTGCTTTGTGCTCTCACCTCTGATTTCACTGGGGGCTGTCCCCCACCACCATCTCGCTCTCTCTGTCAAAGAGTTAACTTACAGCTCCAATTCATAAAGTTCCTTGTCATTCTTCCCTTTAACTTCCAGCTGAGTCTCCATCTGGAGCGCGGAACCCACCACGCTTACTAATTATGCCTGGGCTGCTAAGACCCACTCGAGAAGGTGTCTAGGGTGAGGCACCTTTCGCTATTCGAGAGGGCGCCTGCGGCCTACGTAAGTGGTGCAAACTTCTTGTCTTGAAGTTTGATTGGTCTTCCGCGTAAACCAAGCTACTCAGTCTCTTTTCTCCACCGAATTTTCCTACTGAGCTCTCCTCATACTATTATTCTTGACATCTCTGATTAGCATATAAATAGTCGCCTAGGCCATCTCTCCTTCGAATACCCTGGATCAGTTGGGGCTGGTCCCCGGCAGGTGGCGACCGAACAGGGACCTCAGGAGGCAATACTCAAAGAGCTGAGCAGACACGAACCACGCAATCAGCAGGCAATAAGCATGGAGCTCAGCAGTGACGAATCATGCTGCTCAACTGGCAATAATCAAGCACGTGACCAGGCAGGAATCACGCAGCTCAGCTGGCAATTGTCAAGCAGATGAGCCGGCAGGAATCACGCAGCTCAGCAGGCCCTGATCACGTGACTCTGCAGGCACTGATCACGTGGCTGATCAAGTCCAGATCACGTGACTGAGCATGCACTGATCACGTGGCTATCATGCACTGATGACGTGACTGCGCATGCACTGATGACGTGGCTGATCGGGCACTGATCACATGGCTCATCATGCACTGATCACGTGTTTATCAGGCAATGATCAGTGACTGACAGGCGCTGATCATGGGACTGTGCACGCACTGATCACGTGGCTATCATGCACTGATCACGTGACTGCGCATGCACTGATGACGTGGCTGTTCGGGCACTGATCACGTGTTTATCAGGCAGTGATCAGTGACTGACAGGCGCTGATCAGGGGACTGTGCACGCACTGATCAGGTGGCTGATCAGGAACTGACCACCTGACCGCGCATGCAGTGATCACGTGGCTGGTCGTTCACGTGATCACCTGTGACTGAGAGGCGCTGATCACGTGACTGTGCCGTCAGTGATCACGTGGCTGAGCAGGCACTGATATCGTGACTGAGCATGCACTGATCATGTGCCGGGAGCCGGGGAGGCATTCCACTCTGGACAAAGGTCATGAGGAAGGAGGCTCGGCATACGCAAATGCGGGATCGAGCCTCAGGAGTCCACCCGGATATTCTCGAGCATCTCCCCCCAAAAAACCGGAGTCTGCCTACTGTATTGCTTTGTGCTCTCACCTCTGATTTCACTGGGGGCTGTCCCCCACCACCATCTCGCTCTCTCTGTCAAAGAGTTAACTTACAGCTCCAATTCATAAAGTTCCTTGTCATTCTTCCCTTTAACTTCCAGCTGAGTCTCCATCTGGAGCGCGGAACCCACCACGCTTACTAATTATGCCTGGGCTGCTAAGACCCACTCGAGAAGGTGTCTAGGGTGAGGCACCTTTCGCTATTCGAGAGGGCGCCTGCGGCCTACGTAAGTGGTGCAAACTTCTTGTCTTGAAGTTTGATTGGTCTTCCGCGTAAACCAAGCTCCTCAGTCTCTTTTCTCCACCGAATTTTCCTACTGAGCTCTCCTCATACTATTATTCTTGACATCTCTGATTAGCATATAAATAGTCGCCTAGGCCATCTCTCCTTCGAATACCCTGGATCAGTTGGTGCTGGTCCCCGGCAGGTGGCGACCGAACAGGGACCTCAGGAGGCAATTCTCAAAGAGCTGAGCAGACACGAACCACGCAATCAGCAGGCAATAAGCATGGAGCTCAGCAGTGACGAATCATGCTGCTCAAATGGCAATAATCAAGCACGTGACCAGGCAGGAATCACGCAGCTCACCTGGCAATTGTCAAGCAGATGAGCCGACAGGAATCACGCAGCTCAGATGGCAATTGTCATGCAGATGAGCCGGCAGGAATCACGCAGCTCAGCAGGCCCTGATCACGTGACTCTGCAGGCACTGATCACGTGGCTATCATGCACTGATGACATGACTACGCATGCACTGATGACGTGGCTGATCGGGCACTGATCACATGGCTCATCATGCACTGATCACGTGTTTATCAGGCAATGATCAGTGACTGACAGGCGCTGATCATGGGACTGTGCACGCACTGATCACGTGGCTATCATGCACTGATCACGTGACTGCGCATGCACTGATGACGTGGCTGTTCGGGCACTGATCACGGGTTTATCAGGCAGTGATCAGTGACTGACAGGCGCTGATCAGGGGACTGTGCACGCACTGATCAGGTGGCTGATCAGGAACTGACCACCTGACCGCGCATGCAGTGATCACGTGGCTGGTCGTTCACTGATCACGTGTTTATCATACGGTGGTCACGTGACTGAGAGGCGCTGATCACGTGACTGTGCCGTCAGTGATCACGTGGCTGAGCAGGCACTGATATCGTGACTGAGCATGCACTGATCATGTGCCGGGAGCCGGGGAGGCATTCCACTCTGGACAAAGGTCATGAGGAAGGAGGCTCGGCATACGCAAATGCGGGATCGAGCCTCAGGAGTCCACCCGGATATTCTCGAGCATCTCCCCCCAAAAAACCGGAGTCTGCCTACTGTATTGCTTTGTGCTCTCACCTCTGATTTCACTGGGGGCTGTCCCCCACCACCATCTCGCTCTCTCTGTCAAAGAGTTAACTTACAGCTCCAATTCATAAAGTTCCTTGTCATTCTTCCCTTTAACTTCCAGCTGAGTCTCCATCTGGAGCGCGGAACCCACCACGCTTACTAATTATGCCTGGGCTGCTAAGACCCACTCGAGAAGGTGTCTAGGGTGAGGCACCTTTCGCTATTCGAGAGGGCGCCTGCGGCCTACGTAAGTGGTGCAAACTTCTTGTCTTGAAGTTTGATTGGTCTTCCGCGTAAACCAAGCTACTCAGTCTCTTTTCTCCACCGAATTTTCCTACTGAGCTCTCCTCATACTATTATTCTTGACATCTCTGATTAGCATATAAATAGTCGCCTAGGCCATCTCTCCTTCGAATACCCTGGATCAGTTGGGGCTGGTCCCCGGCAGGTGGCGACCGAACAGGGACCTCAGGAGGCAATACTCAAAGAGCTGAGCAGACACGAACCACGCAATCAGCAGGCAATAAGCATGGAGCTCAGCAGTGACGAATCATGCTGCTCAACTGGCAATAATCAAGCACGTGACCAGGCAGGAATCACGCAGCTCAGCTGGCAATTGTCATGCAGATGAGCCGGCAGGAATCACGCAGCTCAGCAGGCCCTGATCACGTGACTCTGCAGGCACTGATCACGTGGCTGATCAAGTCCAGATCACGTGACTGAGCATGCACTGATCACGTGGCTATCATGCACTGATGACGTGACTGCGCATGCACTGATGACGTGGCTGATCGGGCACTGATCACATGGCTCATCATGCACTGATCACGTGTTTATCAGGCAATGATCAGTGACTGACAGGCGCTGATCATGGGACTGTGCACGCACTGATCACGTGGCTATCATGCACTGATCACGTGACTGCGCATGCACTGATGACGTGGCTGTTCGGGCACTGATCACGTGTTTATCAGGCAGTGATCAGTGACTGACAGGCGCTGATCAGGGGACTGTGCACGCACTGATCAGGTGGCTGATCAGGAACTGACCACCTGACCGCGCATGCAGTGATCACGTGGCTGGTCGTTCACTGATCACGTGTTTGATCACTGTGCCGTCAGTGATCACGTGGCTGAGCAGGCACTGATATCGTGACTGAGCATGCACTGATCATGTGCCGGGAGCCGGGGAGGCATTCCACTCTGGACAAAGGTCATGAGGAAGGAGGCTCGGCATACGCAAATGCGGGATCGAGCCTCAGGAGTCCACCCGGATATTCTCGAGCATCTCCCCCAAAAAAACCGGAGTCTGCCTACTGTATTGCTTTGTGCTCTCACCTCTGATTTCACTGGGGGCTGTCCCCCACCACCATCTCGCTCTCTCTGTCAAAGAGTTAACTTACAGCTCCAATTCATAAAGTTCCTTGTCATTCTTCCCTTTAACTTCCAGCTGAGTCTCCATCTGGAGCGCGGAACCCACCACGCTTACTAATTATGCCTGGGCTGCTAAGACCCACTCGAGAAGGTGTCTAGGGTGAGGCACCTTTCGCTATTCGAGAGGGCGCCTGCGGCCTACGTAAGTGGTGCAAACTTCTTGTCTTGAAGTTTGATTGGTCTTCCGCGTAAACCAAGCTACTCAGTCTCTTTTCTCCACCGAATTTTCCTACTGAGCTCTCCTCATACTATTATTCTTGACATCTCTGATTAGCATATAAATAGTCGCCTAGGCCATCTCTCCTTCGAATACCCTGGATCAGTTGGGGCTGGTCCCCGGCAGGTGGCGACCGAACAGGGACCTCAGGAGGCAATACTCAAAGAGCTGAGCAGACACGAACCACGCAATCAGCAGGCAATAAGCATGGAGCTCAGCAGTGACGAATCATGCTGCTCAACTGGCAATAATCAAGCACGTGACCAGGCAGGAATCACGCAGCTCAGCTGGCAATTGTCAAGCAGATGAGCCGACAGGAATCACGCAGCTCAGATGGCAATTGTCATGCAGATGAGCCGGCAGGAATCACGCAGCTCAGCAGGCCCTGATCACGTGACTCTGCAGGCACTGATCACGTGGCTGATCAAGTCCAGATCACGTGACTGAGCATGCACTGATCACGTGGCTATCATGCACTGATGACGTGACTGCGCATGCACTGATGACGTGGCTGATCGGGCACTGATCACATGGCTCATCATGCACTGATCACGTGTTTATCAGGCAATGATCAGTGACTGACAGGCGCTGATCATGGGACTGTGCACGCACTGATCACGTGGCTATCATGCACTGATCACGTGACTGCGCATGCACTGATGACGTGGCTGTTCGGGCACTGATCACGTGTTTATCAGGCAGTGATCAGTGACTGACAGGCGCTGATCAGGGGACTGTGCACGCACTGATCAGGTGGCTGATCAGGAACTGACCACCTGACCGCGCATGCAGTGATCACGTGGCTGGTCGTTCACTGATCACGTGTTTATCATACGGTGATCACGTGACTGAGAGGCGCTGATCACGTGACTGTGCCGTCAGTGATCACGTGGCTGAGCAGGCACTGATATCGTGACTGAGCATGCACTGATCATGTGCCGGGAGCCGGGGAGGCATTCCACTCTGGACAAAGGTCATGAGGAAGGAGGCTCGGCATACGCAAATGCGGGATCGAGCCTCAGGAGTCCACCCGGATATTCTCGAGCATCTCCCCCCAAAAAACCGGAGTCTGCCTACTGTATTGCTTTGTGCTCTCACCTCTGATTTCACTGGGGGCTGTCCCCCACCACCATCTCGCTCTCTCTGTCAAAGAGTTAACTTACAGCTCCAATTCATAAAGTTCCTTGTCATTCTTCCCTTTAACTTCCAGCTGAGTCTCCATCTGGAGCGCGGAACCCACCACGCTTACTAATTATGCCTGGGCTGCTAAGACCCACTCGAGAAGGTGTCTAGGGTGAGGCACCTTTCGCTATTCGAGAGGGCGCCTGCGGCCTACGTAAGTGGTGCAAACTTCTTGTCTTGAAGTTTGATTGGTCTTCCGCGTAAACCAAGCTACTCAGTCTCTTTTCTCCACCGAATTTTCCTACTGAGCTCTCCTTATACTATTATTCTTGACATCTCTGATTAGCATATAAAGAGTCGCCTAGGCCATCTCTCCTTCGAATACCCTGGATCAGTTGGGGCTGGTCCCCGGCAGGTGGCGACCGAACAGGGACCTCAGGAGGCAATACTCAAAGAGCTGAGCAGACACGAACCACGCAATCAGCAGGCAATAAGCATGGAGCTCAGCAGTGACGAATCATGCTGCTCAACTGGCAATAATCAAGCACGTGACCAGGCAGGAATCACGCAGCTCAGCTGGCAATTGTCATGCAGATGAGCCGGCAGGAATCACGCAGCTCAGCAGGCCCTGATCACGTGACTCTGCAGGCTCTGATCACGTGGCTGATCAGGAACTGACCACCTGACCAGGCATGCAGTGATCACGTGGCTGGTCGTTCACTGATCACGTGTTTATCATACGGTGATCACGTGACTGAGAGGCGCTGATCACGTGACTGTGCCGTCAGTGATCACGTGGCTGAGCAGGCACTGATATCGTGACTGAGCATGCACTGATCATGTGCCGGGAGCCGGGGAGGCATTCCACTCTGGACAAAGGTCATGAGGAAGGAGGCTCGGCATACGCAAATGCGGGATCGAGCCTCAGGAGTCCACCCGGATATTCTCGAGCATCTCCCCCAAAAAAACCGGAGTCTGCCTACTGTATTGCTTTGTGCTCTCACCTCTGATTTCACTGGGGGCTGTCCCCCACCACCATCTCGCTCTCTCTGTCAAAGAGTTAACTTACAGCTCCAATTCATAAAGTTCCTTGTCATTCTTCCCTTTAACTTCCAGCTGAGTCTCCATCTGGAGCGCGGAACCCACCACGCTTACTAATTATGCCTGGGCTGCTAAGACCCACTCGAGAAGGTGTCTAGGGTGAGGCACCTTTCGCTATTCGAGAGGGCGCCTGCGGCCTACGTAAGTGGTGCAAACATCTTGTCTTGAAGTTTGATTGGTCTTCCGCGTAAACCAAGCTACTCAGTCTCTTTTCTCCACCGAATTTTCCTACTGAGCTCTCCTCATACTATTATTCTTGACATCTCTGATTAGCATATAAAGAGTCGCCTAGGCCATCTCTCCTTCGAATACCCTGGATCAGTTGGGGCTGGTCCCCGGCAGGTGGCGACCGAACAGGGACCTCAGGAGGCAATACTCAAAGAGCTGAGCAGACACGAACCACGCAATCAGCAGGCAATAAGCATGGAGCTCAGCATTGACGAATCATGCTGCTCAACTGGCAATAATCACGCAGCTCAGCTGGCAATTGTCAAGCAGATGAGCCGACAGGAATCACGCAGCTCAGATGGCAATTGTCATGCAGATGAGCCGGCAGGAATCACGCAGCTCAGCAGGCCCTGATCACGTGACTCTGCAGGCACTGATCACGTGGCTGATCAAGTCCAGATCACGTGACTGAGCATGCACTGATCACGTGGCTATCATGCACTGATGACGTGACTGCGCATGCACTGATGACGTGGCTGTTAGGGCACTGATCACGTGTTTATCAGGCAGTGATCAGTGACTGACAGGCGCTGATCAGGGGACTCTGCACGCACTGATCAGGTGGCTGATCAGGAACTGACCACCTGACCGCGCATGCAGTGATCACGTGGCTGGTCGTTCACTGATCACGTGTTTATCATACGGTGATCACGTGACTGAGAGGCGCTGATCACGTGACTGTGCCGTCAGTGATCACGTGGCTGAGCAGGCACTGATATCGTGACTGAGCATGCACTGATCATGTGCCGGGAGCCGGGGAGGCATTCCACTCTGGACAAAGGTCATGAGGAAGGAGGCTCGGCATACGCAAATGCGGGATCGAGCCTCAGGAGTCCACCCGGATATTCTCGAGCATCTCCCCCAAAAAACCGGAGTCTGCCTACTGTATTGCTTTGTGCTCTCACCTCTGATTTCACTGGGGGCTGTCCCCCACCACCATCTCGCTCTCTCTGTCAAAGAGTTAACTTACAGCTCCAATTCATAAAGTTCCTTGTCATTCTTCCCTTTAACTTCCAGCTGAGTCTCCATCTGGAGCGCGGAACCCACCACGCTCACTAATTATGCCTGGGCTGCTAAGACCCACTCGAGAAGGTGTCTAGGGTGAGGCACCTTTCGCTATTCGAGAGGGCGCCTGCGGCCTATGTAAGTGGTGCAAACTTCTTGTCTTGAAGTTTGATTGGTCTTCCGCGTAAACCAAGCTACTCAGTCTCTTTTCTCCACCGAATTTTCCTACTGAGCTCTCCTCATACTATTATTCTTGACATCTCTGATTAGCATATAAATAGTCGCCTAGGCCATCTCTCCTTCGAATACCCTGGATCAGTTGGGGCTGGTCCCCGGCAGGTGGCGACCGAACAGGGACCTCAGGAGGCAATACTCAAAGAGCTGAGCAGACACGAACCACGCAATCAGCAGGCAATAAGCATGGAGCTCAGCAGTGACGAATCATGCTGCTCAACTGGCAATAATCAAGCACGTGACCAGGCAGGAATCACGCAGCTCACCTGGCAATTGTCATGCAGATGAGCCGGCAGGAATCACGCAGCTCAGCAAGCCCTGATCACGTGACTCTGCAGGCTCTGATCACGTGGCTGATCAAGTCCAGATCACGTGACTGAGCATGCACTGATCACGTGGCTATCATGCACTGATGGCGTGACTGCGCATGCACTGATGACGTGGCTGATCGGGCACTGATCACATGGCTCATCATGCACTGATCACGTGTTTATCAGGCAATGATCAGTGACTGACAGGCGCTGATCATGGGACTGTGCACGCACTGATCACGTGGCTATCAGGAACTGACCACCTGACCCCGCATGCACTGATGACGTGGCTGTTCGGTCACTGATCACGTGTTTATCAGGCAGTGATCAGTGACTGACAGGCGCTGATCAGGGGACTCTGCACGCACTGATCAGGTGGCTGATCAGGAACTGACCACCTGACCGCGCATGCAGTGATCACGTGGCTGGTCGTTCACTGATCACGTGTTTATCATACGGTGATCACGTGGCTGAGCAGGCACTGATATCGTGACTGAGCATGCACTGATCATGTGCCGGGAGCCGGGGAGGCATTCCACTCTGGACAAAGGTCATGAGGAAGGAGGCTCGGCATACGCACATGCAGGAACGAGCCTCAGGAGTCCACCCGGATATTCTCGAGCATCTCCCCCCAAAAAACCGGAGTCTGCCTACTGTATTGCTTTGTGCTCTCACCTCTGATTTCACTGCGGGCTGTCCCCCACCACCATCTCGCTCTCTCTGTCAAAGAGTTAACTTACAGCTCCAATTCATAAAGTTCCTTGTCATTCTTCCCTTTAACTTTCAGCTGAGTCTCCATCTGGAGCGCGGAACCCACCACGCTTACTAATTATGCCTGGGCTGCTAAGACCCACTGGAGAAGGTGTCTAGGGTGAGGCACCTTTCGCTATTCGAGAGGGCGCCTGCGGCCTACGTAAGTGGTGCAAACTTCTTGTCTTGAAGTTTGATTGGTCTTCCGCGTAAACCAAGCTACTCAGTCTCTTTTCTCCACCGAATTTTCCTACTGAGCTCTCCTCATACTATTATTCTTGACATCTCTGATTAGCTTATAAAGAGTCGCCTAGGCCATCTCTCCTTCGAATACCCTGGATCAGTTGGGGCTGGTCCCCGGCAGGTGGCGACCGAACAGGGACCTCAGGAGGCAATACTCAAAGAACTGAGCAGACACGAACCACGCAATCAGCAGGCAATAAGCATGGAGCTCAGCAGTGACGAATCATGCTGCTCAACTGGCAATAATCAAGCACGTGACCAGGCAGGAATCACGCAGCTCAGCTGGCAATTGTCAAGCAGATGAGCCGACAGGAATCACGCAGCTCAGATGGCAATTGTCATGCAGATGAGCCGGCAGGAATCACGCAGCTCAGCAGGCCGTGATCACGTGACTCTGCAGGCACTGGTCACGTGGCTGATCAAGTCCAGATCACGTGACTGAGCATGCACTGATCACGTGGCTATCATGCACTGATGGCGTGACTGCGCATGCACTGATGGCGTGGCTGATCGGGCACTGATCACATGGCTCATCATGCACTGATCACGTGTTTATCAGGCACTGATCAGTGACTGACAGGCGCTGATCATGGGACTGTGCACGCACTGATCACGTGGCTATCATGCACTGATCACGTGACTGCGCATGCACTGATGACGTGGCTGTTCGGGCACTGATCACGTGTTTATCAGCCAGTGATCAGTGACTGACAGGCGCTGATCAGGGGACTCTGCACGCACTGATCAGGTGGCTGATCAGGAACTGACCACCTGACCACGCATGCAGTGATCACGTGGCTGGTCGTTCACTGATCACGTGTTTATCATACGGTGATCACGTGACTGAGAGGCGCTGATCACGTGACTGTGCCGTCAGTGATCACGTGGCTGAGCAGGCACTGTTATCGTGACTGAGCATGCACTGATCATGTGCCGGGAGCCGGGGAGGCATTCCACTCTAGACAAAGGTCATGAGGAAGGAGGCTCGGCATACGCACATGCAGGAACGAGCCTCAGGAGTCCACCCGGATATTCTCGAGCATCTCCCCCCAAAAAACCGGAGTCTGCCTACTGTATTGCTTTGTGCTCTCACCTCTGATTTCACTGGGGGCTGTCCCCACCACCATCTCGCTCTCTCTGTCAAAGAGTTAACTTACAGCTCCAATTCATAAATTTCCTTGTCATTCTTCCCTTTAACTTCCAGCTGAGTCTCCATCTGGAGCGCGGATCCCACCACGCTTACTAATTATGCCTGGGCTGCTAAGACCCACTGGAGAAGGTGTCTAGGGTGAGGCACCTTTCGCTATTCGAGAGGGCGCCTGCGGCCTACGTAAGTGGTGCAAACTTCTTGTCTTGAAGTTTGATTGGTCTTCCGCGTAAACCAAGCTACTCAGTCTCTTTTCTCCACCGAATTTTCCTACTGAGCTCTCCTTATACTATTATTCTTGACATCTCTGATTAGCATATAAAGAGTCGCCTAGGCCATCTCTCCTTCGAATACCCTGGATCAGTTGGGGCTTGTCCCCGGCAGGTGGCGACCGAACCGGGACCTCAGGAGGCAATACTCAAAGAGCTGAGCAGACACGAACCACACAATCAGCAGGCAATAAGCATGGAGCTCAGCAGTGACGAATCATGCTGCTCAACTGGCAATAATCAAGCACGTGACCAGGCAGGAATCACGCAGCTCAGCTGGCAATTGTCAAGCAGATGAGCCGGCAGGAATCACGCAGCTCAGCAGGCCCTGATCACGTAACTCTGCAGGCACTGATCACGTGGCTGATCAAGTCCAGATCACGTGACTGAGCATGCACTGATCACGTGGCTATCATGCACTGATGACGTGACTGCGCATGCACTGATGACGTGGCTGATCGGGCACTGATCACATGGCTCATCATGCACTGATCACGTGTTTATCAGGCAATGATCAGTGACTGACAGGCGCTGATCATGGGACTGTGCACGCACTGATCACGTGGCTATCATGCACTGATCACGTGACTGCGCATGCACTGATGACGTGGCTGTTCGGGCACTGATCACGTGTTTATCAGGCAGTGATCAGTGACTGACAGGCGCTGATCAGGGGACTGTGCACGCACTGATCAGGTGGCTGATCAGGAACTGACCACCTGACCGCGCATGCAGTGATCACGTGGCTGGTCGTTCACTGATCACGTGTTTATCATACGGTGATCACGTGACAGAGAGGCGCTGATCACGTGACTGTGCCGTCAGTGATCACGTGGCTGAGCAGGCACGGATATCGTGACTGAGCATGCACTGATCATGTGCCGGGAGCCGGGGAGGCATTCCACTCTGGACAAAGGTCATGAGGAAGGAGGCTCGGCATACGCAAATGCGGGATCGAGCCTCAGGAGTCCACCCGGATATTCTCGAGCATCTCCCCCAAAAAAACCGGAGTCTGCCTACTGTATTGCTTTGTGCTCTCACCTCTGATTTCACTGGGGGCTGTCCCCCACCACCATCTCGCTCTCTCTGTCAAAGAGTTAACTTACAGCTCCAATTCATAAATTTCCTTGTCATTCTTCCCTTTAACTTCCAGCTGAGTCTCCATCTGGAGCGCGGATCCCACCACGCTTACTAATTATGCCTGGGCTGCTAAGACCCACTGGAGAAGGTGTCTAGGGTGAGGCACCTTTCGCTATTCGAGAGGGCGCCTGCGGCCTCGTAAGTGGTGCAAACTTCTTGTCTAGAAGTTTGATTGGTCTTCCGCGTAAACCAAGCTACTCAGTCTCTTTTCTCCACCGAATTTTCCTACTGAGCTCTCCTTATACTATTATTCTTGACATCTCTGATTAGCATATAAAGAGTCGCCTAGGCCATCTCTCCTTCGAATACCCTGGATCAGTTGGGGCTGGTCCCCGGCAGGTGGCGACCGAACAGGGACCTCAGGAGGCAATACTCAAAGAGCTGAGCAGACACGAACCACGCAATCAGCAGGCAATAAGCATGGAGCTCAGCAGTGACAAATCATGCTGCTCAACTGGCAATAATCAAGCACGTGACCAGGCAGGAATCACGCAGCTCACCTGGCAATTGTCATGCAGATGAGCCGGCAGGAATCACGCAGCTCAGCAAGCCCTGATCACGTGACTCTGCAGGCTCTGATCACGTGGCTGATCAAGTCCAGATCACGTGACTGAGCATGCACTGATCACGTGGCTATCATGCACTGATGACGTGACTGCGCATACACTGATGACGTGGCTGATCGGGCACTGATCACATGGCTCATCATGCACTGATCACGTGTTTATCAGGCAATGATCAGTGACTGACAGGCGCTGATCATGGGACTGTGCACGCACTGATCACGTGGCTATCAGGAACTGACCACCTGACCCCGCATGCACTGATGACGTGGCTGTTCGGGCACTGATCACGTGTTTATCAGGCAGTGATCAGTGACTGACAGGCGCTGATCAGGGGACTCTGCACGCACTGATCAGGTGGCTGATCAGGAACTGACCACCTGACCGCACATGCAGTGATCACGTGGCTGGTCGTTCACTGATCACGTGTTTATCATACGGTGATCACGTGGCTGAGCAGGCACTGATATCGTGACTGAGCATGCACTGATCATGTGCCGGGAGCCGGGGAGGCATTCCACTCTGGACAAAGGTCATGAGGAAGGAGGCTCGGCATACGCAAATGCAGGATCGAGCCTCAGGAGTCAACCCGGATATTCTCGAGCATCTCCCCCCCAGAAAAACCGGAGTCTGCCTACTGTATTGCTTTGTGCTCTCACCTCTGATTTCACTGCGGGCTGTCCCCCACCACCATCTCGCTCTCTCTGTCAAAGAGTTAACTTACAGCTCCAATTCATAAAGTTCCTTGTCATTCTTCCCTTTAACTTCCAGCTGAGTCTCCATATGGAGCTCGGAACACACCACGCTTACTAATTATGCCTGGGCTGCTAAGACCCACTCGAGAAGGTGTCTAGGGTGAGGCACCTTTCGCTATTCGAGAGGGCGCCTGCGGCCTACGTAAGTGGTGCAAACTTCTTGTCTTGAAGTTTGATTGGTCTTCCGCGTAAACCAAGCTACTCAGTCTCTTTTCTCCACCGAATTTTCCTACTGAGCTCTCCTCATACTATTATTCTTGACATCTCTGATTAGCTTATAAATAGTCGCCTAGGCCATCTCTCCTTCGAATACCCTGGATCAGTTGGGGCTGGTCCCCGGCAGGTGGCGACCGAACAGGGACCTCAGGAGGCAATACTCAAAGAGCTGAGCAGACACGAACCACGCAATCAGCAGGCAATAAGCATGGAGCTCAGCAGTGACGAATCATGCTGCTCAACTGGCAATAATCAAGCACGTGACCAGGCAGGAATCACGCAGCTCAGCTGGCAATTGTCAAGCAGATGAGCCGACAGGAATCACGCAGCTCAGATGGCAATTGTCATGCAGATGAGCCGGCAGGAATCACGCAGCTCAGCAGGCCGTGATCACGTGACTCTGCAGGCACTGGTCACGTGGCTGATCAAGTCCAGATCACGTGACTGAGCATGCACTGATCACGTGGCTATCATGCACTGATGACGTGACTGCGCATGCACTGATGACGTGGCTGATCGGGCACTGATCACATGGCTCATCATGCACTGATCACGTGTTTATCAGGCAATGATCAGTGACTGACAGGCGCTGATCATGGGACTGTGCACGCACTGATCACGTGGCTATCATGCACTGATCACGTGACTGCGCATGCACTGATGACGTGGCTGTTCGGGCACTGATCACGTGTTTATCAGGCAGTGATCAGTGACTGACAGGCGCTGATCAGGGGACTGTGCACGCACTGATCAGGTGGCTGATCAGGAACTGACCACCTGACCACGCATGCAGTGATCACGTGGCTGGTCGTTCACTGATCACGTGTTTATCATACGGTGATCACGTAACTGAGAGGCGCTGATCACGTGACTGTGCCGTCAGTGATCACGTGGCTGAGCAGGCACGGATATCGTGACTGAGCATGCACTGATCATGTGCCGGGAGCCGGGGAGGCATTCCACTCTGGACAAACGTCATGAGGAAGGAGGCTCGGCATACGCAAATGCGGGATCGAGCCTCAGGAGTCCACCCGGATATTCTCGAGCATCTCCCCCCAAAAAACCGGAGTCTGCCTACTGTATTGCTTTGTGCTCTCACCTCTGATTTCACTGGGGGCTGTCCCCCACCACCATCTCGCTCTCTCTGTCAAAGAGTTAACTTACAGCTCCAATTCATAAAGTTCCTTGTCATTCTTCCCTTTAACTTCCAGCTGAGTCTCCATCTGGAGCGCGGAACCCACCACGCTTACTAATTATGCCTGGGCTGCTAAGACCCACTCGAGAAGGTGTCTAGGGTGAGGCACCTTTCGCTATTCGAGAGGGCGCCTGCGGCCTACGTAAGTGGTGCAAACTTCTTGTCTTGAAGTTTGATTGGTCTTCTGCGTAAACCAAGCTACTCAGTCTCTTTTCTCCACCGAATTTTCCTACTGAGCTCTCCTCATACTATTATTCTTGACATCTCTGATTAGCATATAAAGAGTCGCCTAGGCCATCTCTCCTTCGAATACCCTGGATCAGTTGGGGCTGGTCCCCGGCAGGTGGCGACCGAACAGGGACCTCAGGAGGCAATACTCAAAGAGCTGAGCAGACACGAACCACGCAATCAGCAGGCAATAAGCATGGAGCTCAGCAGTGACGAATCATGCTGCTCAACTGGCAATAATCAAGCACGTGACCAGGCAGGAATCACGCAGCTCAGCTGGCAATTGTCAAGCAGATGAGCCGACAGGAATCACGCAGCTCAGATGGCAATTGTCATGCAGATGAGCCGGCAGGAATCACGCAGCTCAGCAGGCCGTGATCACGTGACTCTGCAGGCACTGGTCACGTGGCTGATCAAGTCCAGATCACGTGACTGAGCATGCACTGATCACGTGGCTATCATGCACTGATGACGTGACTGCGCATGCACTGATGACGTGGCTGATCGGGCACTGATCACATGGCTCATCATGCACTGATCACGTGTTTATCAGGCAATGATCAGTGACTGACAGGCGCTGATCATGGGACTGTGCACGCACTGATCACGTGGCTATCATGCACTGATCACGTGACTGCGCATGCACTGATGACGTGGCTGTTCGGGCACTGATCACGTGTTTATCAGGCAGTGATCAGTGACTGACAGGCGCTGATCAGGGGACTGTGCACGCACTGATCAGGTGGCTGATCAGGAACTGACCACCTGACCGGGCATGCAGTGATCACGTGGCTGGTCGTTCACTGATCACGTGTTTATCATACGGTGATCACGTGACAGAGAGGCGCTGATCACGTGACTGTGCCGTCAGTGATCACGTGGCTGAGCAGGCACGGATATCGTGACTGAGCATGCACTGATCATGTGCCGGGAGCCGGGGAGGCATTCCACTCTGGACAAAGGTCATGAGGAAGGAGGCTCGGCATACGCAAATGCGGGATCGAGCCTCAGGAGTCCACCCAGATATTCTCGAGCATCTCCCCCCAAAAAACCGGAGTCTGCCTACTGTATTGCTTTGTGCTCTCACCTCTGATTTCACTGGGGGCTGTCCCCCACCACCACCTCGCTCTCTCTGTCAAAGAGTTAACTTACAGCTCCAATTCATAAAGTTCCTTGTCATTCTTCCCTTTAACTTCCAGCTGAGTCTCCATCTGGAGCGCGGAACCCACCACGCTTACTAATTATGCCTGAGCTGCTAAGACCCACTGGAGAAGGTGTCTAGGGTGAGGCACCTTTCGCTATTCGAGAGGGCGCCTGCGGCCTACGTAAGTGGTGCAAACTTCTTGTCTTGAAGTTTGATTGGTCTTCCGCGTAAACCAAGCTACTCAGTCTCTTTCCTCCACCGAATTTTCCTACTGAGCTCTCCTCATACTATTATTCTTGACATCTCTGATTAGCATATAAAGAGTCGCCTAGGCCATCTCTCCTTCGAATACCCTGGATCAGTTGGGGCTGGTCCCCGGCAGGTGGCGACCGAACAGGGACCTCAGGAGGCAATACTCAAAGAGCTGAGCAGACACGAACCACGCAATCAGCAGGCAATAAGCATGGAGCTCAGCAGTGACGAATCATGCTGCTCAACTGGCAATAATCAAGCACGTGACCAGGCAGGAATCACGCAGCTCAGCTGGCAATTGTCAAGCAGATGAGCCGACAGGAATCACGCAGCTCAGATGGCAATTGTCATGCAGATGAGCCGGCAGGAATCACGCAGCTCAGCAGGCCGTGATCACGTGACTCTGCAGGCACTGGTCACGTGGCTGATCATGCACTGATGACGTGACTGAGCATGCACTGATCACGTGGCTATCATGCACTGATGACGTGACTGCGCATGCACTGATGACGTGGCTGATCGGGCACTGATCACATGGCTCATCATGCACTGATCACGTGTTTATCAGGCAATGATCAGTGACTGACAGGCGCTGATCATGGGACTGTGCACGCACTGATCACGTGGCTATCATGCACTGATCACGTGACTGCGCATGCACTGATGACGTGGCTGTTCGGGCACTGATCACGTGTTTATCAGGCAGTGATCAGTGACTGACAGGCGCTGATCAGGGGACTGTGCACGCACTGATCAGGTGGCTGATCAGAAACTGACCACCTGACCAGGCATGCAGTGATCACGTGGCTGGTCGTTCACTGATCAAGTGTTTATCATACGGTGATCACGTGACTGAGAGGCGCTGATCACGTGACTGTGCCGTCAGTGATCACGTGGCTGAGCAGGCACGGATATCGTGACTGAGCATGCACTGATCATGTGCCGGGAGCCGGGGAGGCATTCCACTCTGGACAAAGGTCATGAGGAAGGAGGCTCGGCATACGCAAATGCGGGATCGAGCCTCAGGAGTCCATCCGGATATTCTCGAGCATCTCCCCCAAAAAAACCGGAGTCTGCCTACTGTATTGCTTTGTGCTCTCACCTCTGATTTCACTGGGGGCTGTCCCCCACCACCATCTCGCTCTCTCTCTCAAAGAGTTAACTTACAGCTCCAATTCATAAATTTCCTTGTCATTCTTCCCTTTAACTTCCAGCTGAGTCTCCATCTGGAGCGCGGAACCCACCACGCTTACTAATTATGCCTGGGCTGCTAAGACCCACTCGAGAAGGTGTCTAGGGTGAGGCACCTTTCGCTATTCGAGAGGGCGCCTGCGGCCTACGTAAGTGGTGCAAACTTCTTGTCTTGAAGTTTGATTGGTCTTCCGCGTAAACCAAGCTACTCAGTCTCTTTCCTCCACCGAATTTTCCTACTGAGCTCTCCTCATACTATTATTCTTGACATCTCTGATTAGCATATAAATAGTCGCCTAGGCCATCTCTCCTTCGAATACCCTGGATCAGTTGGGGCTGGTCCCCGGCAGGTGGCGACCGAACAGGGACCTCAGGAGGCAATACTCAAAGAGCTGAGCAGACACGAACCACGCAATCAGCAGGCAATAAGCATGGAGCTCAGCAGTGACGAATCATGCTGCTCAACTGGCAATAATCAAGCACGTGACCAGGCAGGAATCACGCAGCTCAGCTGGCAATTGTCAAGCAGATGAGCCGACAGGAATCACGCAGCTCAGATGGCAATTGTCATGCAGATGAGCCGGCAGGAATCACGCAGCTCAGCAGGCCGTGATCACGTGACTCTGCAGGCACTGGTCACGTGGCTGATCAAGTCCAGATCCCGTGACTGAGCATGCACCGATCACGTGGCTATCATGCACTGATGACGAGACTGCGCATGCACTGATGACGTGGCTGATCGGGCACTGATCACATGGCTCATCATGCACTGATCACGTGTTTATCAGGCAATGATTAGTGACTGACAGGCGCTGATCATGGGACTGTGCACGCACTGATCACGTGGCTATCATGCACTGATCAAGTGACTGCGCATGCACTGATGACGTGGCTGTTCGGGCACTGATCACGTGTTTATCAGGCAGTGATCAGTGACTGACAGGCGCTGATCAGGGGACTGTGCACGCACTGATCAGGTGGCTGATCAGGAACTGACCACCTGACCGGGCATGCAGTGATCACGTGGCTGGTCGTTCTCTGATCACGTGTTTATCATACGGTGATCACGTGACTGAGAGGCGCTGATCACGTGACTGTGCCGTCAGTGATCACGTGGCTGAGCAGGCACTGATATCTTGACTGAGCATGCACTGATCATGTCCCGGGAGCCGGGGAGGCATTCCACTCTGGACAAAGGTCATGAGGAAGGAGGCTCGGCATACGCAAATGCGGGATCGAGCCTCAGGAGTCCACCCGGATATTCTCGAGCATCTCCCCCAAAAAAACCGGAGTCTGCCTACTGTATTGCTTTGTGCTCTCACCTCTGATTTCACTGGGGGCTGTCCCCCACCACCATCTCGCTCTCTCTGTCAAAGAGTTAACTTACAGCTCCAATTCATAAATTTCCTTGTCATTCTTCCCTTTAACTTCCAGCTGAGTCTCCATCTGGAGCGCGGAACCCACCACGCTTAATAATTATGCCTGGGCTGCTAAGACCCACTGGAGAAGGTGTCTAGGGTGAGGCACCTTTCGCTATTCGAGAGGGCGCCTGCGGCCTACGTAAGTGGTGCAAACTTCTTGTCTTGAAGTTTGATTGGTCTTCCGCGTAAACCAAGCTACTCAGTCTCTTTCCTCCACCGAATTTTCCTACTGAGCTCTCCTCATACTATTATTCTTGACATCTCTGATTAGCATATAAAGAGTCGCCTAGGCCATCTCTCCTTCGAATACCCTGGATCAGTTGGGGCTGGTCCCCGGCAGGTGGCGACCGAACAGGGACCTCAGGAGGCAATACTCAAAGAGCTGAGCAGACACGAACCACGCAATCAGCAGGCAATAAGCATGGAGCTCAGCAGTGACGAATCATGCTGCTCAACTGGCAATAATCAAGCACGTGACCAGGCAGGAATCACGCAGCTCACCTGGCAATTGTCAAGCAGATGAGCCGGCAGGAATCACGCAGCTCAGCAGGCACTGATCACGTGACTCTGCAGGCACTGATCACGTGGCTGATCAAGTGCAGATCACGTGACTGAGCATGCACTGATCACGTGGCTATCATGCACTGATGACGTGACTGCGCATGCACTGATGACGTGGCTGATCGGGCACTGATCACATGGCTCATCATGCACTGATCACGTGTTTATCAGGCAATGATCAGTGACTGACAGGCGCTGATCATGGGACTGTGCACGCACTGATCACGTGGCTATCATGCACTGATCACGTGACTCCGCATGCACTGATGACGTGGCTGTTCGGGCACTGATCACGTGTTTATCAGGCAGTGATCAGTGACTGACAGGCGCTGATCAGGGGACTGTGCACGCACTGATCAGGTGGCTGATCAGGAACTGACCACCTGACCGCGCATGCAGTGATAACGTGGCTGGTCGTTCACTGACCAGTTGTTTATCATACGGTGATCACGTGGCTGAGCAGGCACTGATATCGGGACTGAGCATGCACTGATCATGTGCCGGGAGCCGGGGAGGCATTCCACTCTGGACAAAGGTCATGAGGAAGGAGGCTCGGCATACGCAAATGCGGGATCGAGCCTCAGGAGTCCACCCGGATATTCTCGAGCATCTCCCCCCAAAAAACCGGAGTCTGCCTACTGTATTGCTTTGTGCTCTCACCTCTGATTTCACTGGGGGCTGTCCCCCACCACCATCTCGCTCTCTCTGTCAAAGAGTTAACTTACAGCTCCAATTCATAAAGTTCCTTGTCTTTCTTCCCTTTAACTTCCAGCTGAGTCTCCATCTGGAGCGCGGAACCCACCACGCTTAATAATTATGCCTGGGCTGCTAAGACCCACTGGAGAAGGTGTCTAGGGTGAGGCACCTTTCGCTATTCGAGAGGGCGCCTGCGGCCTACGTAAGTGGTGCAAACTTCTTGTCTTGAAGTTTGATTGGTCTTCCGCGTAAACCAAGCTACTCAGTCTCTTTCCTCCACCGAATTTTCCTACTGAGCTCTCCTCATACTATTATTCTTGACATCTCTGATTAGCATATAAAGAGTCGCCTAGGCCATCTCTCCTTCGAATACCCTGGATCAGTTGGGGCTGGTCCCCGGCAGGTGGCGACCGAACAGGGACCTCAGGAGGCAATACTCAAAGAGCTGAGCAGACCCGAACCACGCAATCAGCAGGCAATAAGCATGGAGCTCAGCAGTGACGAATCATGCTGCTCAACTGGCAATAATCAAGCACGTGACCAGGCAGGAATCACGCAGCTCAGCTGGCAATTGTCAAGCAGATGAGCCGACAGGAATCACGCAGCTCAGATGGCAATTGTCATGCAGATGAGCCGGCAGGAATCACGCAGCTCAGCAGGCCGTGATCACGTGACTCTGCAGGCACTGGTCACGTGGCTGATCAAGTCCAGATCACGTGACTGAGCATGCACTGATCACGTGGCTATCATGCACTGATGACGTGACTGCGCATGCACTGATGACGTGGCTGATCGGGCACTGATCACATGGCTCATCAAGCACTGATCACGTGTTTATCAGGCAATGATCAGTGACTGACAGGCGCTGATCATGGGACTGTGCACGCACTGATCACGTGGCTATCATGCACTGATCACGTGACTGCGCATGCACTGATGACGTGGTTGTTCGGGCACTGATCACGTGTTTATCAGGCAGTGATCAGTGACTGACAGGCGCTGATCAGGGGACTGTGCACGCAGTGATCAGGTGGCTGATCAGGAACTGACCACCTGACCGGGCATGCAGTGATCACGTGGCTGGTCGTTCACTGATCACGTGTTTATCATACGGTGATCACGTGACTGAGAGGCGCTGATCACGTGACTGTGCCGTCAGTGATCACGTGGCTGAGCAGGCACGGATATCGTGACTGAGCATGCACTGATCATGTGCCGGGAGCCGGGGAGGCATTCCACTCTGGACAAAGGTCATGAGGAAGGAGGCTCGGCATACGCAAATGCGGGATCGAGCCTCAGGAGTCCACCCGGATATTCTCGAGCATCTCCCCCCAAAAAACCGGAGTCTGCCTACTGTATTGCTTTGTGCTCTCACCTCTGATTTCACTGGGGGCTGTCCCCCACCACCATCTCGCTCTCTCTGTCAAAGAGTTAACTTACAGCTCCAATTCATAAATTTCCTTGTCATTCTTCCCTTTAACTTCCAGCTGAGTCTCCATCTGGAGCGCGGAACCCACCACGCTTACTAATTATGCCTGGGCTGCTAAGACCCACTGGAGAAGGTGTCTAGGGTGAGGCACCTTTCGCTATTCGAGAGGGCGCCTGTGGCCTACGTAAGTGGTGCAAACTTCTTGTCTTGAAGTTTGATTGGTCTTCCGCATAAACCAAGCTACTCAGTCTCTTTCCTCCACCGAATTTTCCTACTGAGCTCTCCTCATACTATTATTCTTGACATCTCTGATTAGCATATAAAGAGTCGCCTAGGCCATCTCTCCTTCGAATACCCTGGATCAGTTGGGGCTGGTCCCCGGCAGGTGGCGACCGAACAGGGACCTCAGGAGGCAATACTCAAAGAGCTGAGCAGACACGAACCACGCAATCAGCAGGCAATAAGCATGGAGCTCAGCAGTGACGAATCATGCTGCTCAACTGGCAATAATCAAGCACGTGACCAGGCAGGAATCACGCAGCTCAGCTGGCAATTGTCAAGCAGATGAGCCGACAGGAATCACGCAGCTCAGATGGCAATTGTCATGCAGATGAGCCGGCAGGAATCACGCAGCTCAGCAGGCCGTGATCACGTGACTCTGCAGGCACTGGTCACGTGGCTGATCAAGTCCAGATCACGTGACTGAGCATGCACTGATCACGTGGCTATCATGCACTGATGACGTGACTGCGCATGCACTGATGACGTGGCTGATCGGGCACTGATCACATGGCTCATCATGCACTGATCACGTGTTTATCAGGCAATGATCAGTGACTGACAGGCGCTGATCATGGGACTGTGCACGCACTGATCACGTGGCTATCATGCACTGATCACGTGACTGCGCATGCACTGATGACTTGGCTGTTCGGGCACTGATCACGTGTTTATCAGCCAGTGATCAATGACTGACAGGCGCTGATCAGGGGACTCTGCACGCACTGATCAGGTGGCTGATCAGGAACTGACCACCTGACCACGCATGCAGTGATCACGTGGCTGGTCGTTCACTGATCACGTGTTTATCATACGGTGATCACGTGACTGAGAGGCGCTGATCACGTGACTGTGCCGTCAGTGATCACGTGGCTGAGCAGGCACTGATATCGTGACTGAGCATGCACTGATCATGTGCCGGGAGCCGGGGAGGCATTCCACTCTGGACAAAGGTCATGAGGAAGGAGGCTCGGCATACGCACATGCGGGATCGAGCCTCAGGAGTCCACCCGGATATTCTCGAGCATCTCCCCCCAAAAAACCGGAGTCTGCCTACTGTATTGCTTTGTGCTCTCACCTCTGATTTCACTGGGGGCTGTCCCCCACCACCATCTCGCTCTCTCTGTCAAAGAGTTAACTTACAGCTCCAATTCATAAATTTCCTTGTCATTCTTCCCTTTAACTTCCAGCTGAGTCTCCATCTGGAGCGCGGATCCCACCACGCTTACTAATTATGCCTGGGCTGCTAAGACCCACTGGAGAAGGTGTCTAGGGTGAGGCACCTTTCGCTATTCGAGAGGGCGCCTGCGGCCTACGTAAGTGGTGCAAACTTCTTGTCTTGAAGTTTGATTGGTCTTCCGCGTAAACCAAGCTACTCAGTCTCTTTTCTCCACCGAATTTTCCTACTGAGCTCTCCTCATACTATTATTCTTGACATCTCTGATTAGCATATAAAGAGTCGCCTAGGCCATCTCTCCTTCGAATACCCTGGATCAGTTGGGGCTGGTCCCCGGCAGGTGGCGACCGAACAGGGACCTCAGGAGGCAATACTCAAAGAGCTGAGCAGACACGAACCACGCAATCAGCAGGCAATAAGCATGGAGCTCAGCAGTGACGAATCATGCTGCTCAACTGGCAATAATCAAGCACGTGACCAGGCAGGAATCACGCAGCTCACCTGGCAATTGTCATGCAGATGAGCCGGCAGGAATCACGCAGCTCAGCAGGCCCTTATCACGTGACTCTGCAGGCACTGATCACGTGGCTGATCAAGTCCAGATCACGTGACTGAGCATGCACTGATGACGTGGCTATCATGCACTGATGACGTGACTGCGCATACACTGATGACGTGGCTGATCGGGCACTGATCACATGGCTCATCATGCACTGATCACGTGTTTATCAGGCAATGATCAGTGACTGACAGGCGCTGATCATGGGACTGTGCACGCACTGATCAGGTGGCTATCAGGAACTGACCACCTGACCCCGCATGCACTGATGACGTGGCTGTTCGGGCACTGATCACGTGTTTATCAGGCAGTGATCAGTGACTGACAGGCGCTGATCAGGGGACTCTGCACGCACTGATCAGGTGGCTGATCAGGAACTGACCACCTGACCGCACATGCAGTGATCACGTGGCTTGTCGTTCACTGATCACGTGTTTATCATACGGTGATCACGTGGCTGAGCAGGCACTGATATCGTGACTGAGCATGCACTGATCATGTGCCTGGAGCCGGGGAGGCATTCCACTCTGGACAAAGTTCATGAGGAAGGAGGCTCGGCATACGCACATGCGGGATCGAGCCTCAGGAGTCAACCCGGATATTCTCGAGCATCTCCCCCCAAAAAACCGGAGTCTGCCTACTGTATTGCTTTGTGCTCTCACCTCTGATTTCACTGGGGGCTGTCCCCCACCACCATCTCGCTCTCTCTGTCAAAGAGTTAACTTACAGCTCCAATTCATAAAGTTCCTTGTCATTCTTCCCTTTAACTTCCAGCTGAGTCTCCATATGGAGCGCGGAACCCACCACGCTTACTAATTATGCCTGGGCTGCTAAGACCCACTCGAGAAGGTGTCTAGGGTGAGGCACCTTTCGCTATTCGAGAGGGCGCCTGCGGCCTACGTAAGTGGTGCAAACTTCTTGTCTTGAAGTTTGATTGGTCTTCCGCGTAAACCAAGCTACTCAGTCTCTTTTCTCCACCGAATTTTCCTACTGAGCTCTCCTCATACTATTATTCTTGACATCTCTGATTAGCATATAAAGAGTCGCCTAGGCCATCTCTCCTTCGAATACCCTGGATCAGTTGGGGCTGGTCCCCGGCAGGTGGCGACCGAACAGGGACCTCAGGAGGCAATACTCAAAGAGCTGAGCAGACACGAACCACGCAATCAGCAGGCAATAAGCATGGAGCTCAGCAGTGACGAATCATGCTGCTCAACTGGCAATAATCAAGCACGTGACCAGGCAGGAATCACGCAGCTCAGCTGGCAATTGTCAAGCAGATGAGCCGACAGGAATCACGCAGCTCAGATGGCAATTGTCATGCAGATGAGCCGGCAGGAATCACGCAGCTCAGCAGGCCGTGATCACGTGACTCTGCAGGCACTGGTCACGTGGCTGATCAAGTCCAGATCACGTGACTGAGCATGCACTGATCACGTGGCTATCATGCACTGATGACGTGACTGCGCATGCACTGATGACGTGGCTGATCGGGCACTGATCACATGGCTCATCATGCACTGATCACGTGTTTATCAGGCAATGATCAGTGACTGACAGGCGCTGATCATGGGACTGTGCACGCACTGATCACGTGGCTATCATGCACTGATCACGTGACTGCGCATGCACTGATGACGTGGCTGTTCGGGCACTGATCACGTGTTTATCAGGCAGTGATCAGTGACTGACAGGCGCTGATCAGGGGACTCTGCACGCACTGATCAGGTGGCTGATCAGGAACTGACCACCTGACCAGGCATGCAGTGATCACGTGGCTGGTCGTTCACTGATCACGTGTTTATCATACGGTGATCACGTAACTGAGAGGCGCTGATCACGTGACTGTGCCGTCAGTGATCACGTGGCTGAGCAGGCACGGATATCGTGACTGAGCATGCACTGATCATGTGCCGGGAGCCGGGGAGGCATTCCACTCTGGACAAACGTCATGAGGAAGGAGGCTCGGCATACGCAAATGCGGGATCGAGCCTCAGGAGTCCACCCGGATATTCTCGAGCATCTCCCCCCAAAAAACCGGAGTCTGCCTACTGTATTGCTTTGTGCTCTCACCTCTGATTTCACTGGGGGCTGTCCCCCACCACCATCTCGCTCTCTCTGTCAAAGAGTTAACTTACAGCTCCAATTCATAAATTTCCTTGTCATTCTTCCCTTTAACTTCCAGCTGAGTCTCCATCTGGAGCGCGGAACCCACCACGCTTACTAATTATGCCTGGGCTGCTAAGACCCACTGGAGAAGGTGTCTAGGGTGAGGCACCTTTCGCTATTCGAGAGGGCGCCTGCGGCCTACGTAAGTGGTGCAAACTTCTTGTCTTGAAGTTTGATTGGTCTTCCGCGTAAACCAAGCTACTCAGTCTCTTTCCTCCACCGAATTTTCCTACTGAGCTCTCCTCATACTATTATTCTTGACATCTCTGATTAGCATATAAAGAGTCGCCTAGGCCATCTCTCCTTCGAATACCCTGGATCAGTTGGGGCTGGTCCCCGGCAGGTGGCGACCGAACAGGGACCTCAGGAGGCAATACTCAAAGAGCTGAGCAGACACGAACCACGCAATCAGCAGGCAATAAGCATGGAGCTCAGCAGTGACGAATCATGCTGCTCAACTGGCAATAATCAAGCACGTGACCAGGCAGGAATCACGCAGCTCAGCTGGCAATTGTCAAGCAGATGAGCCGACAGGAATCACGCAGCTCAGATGGCAATTGTCATGCAGATGAGCCGGCAGGAATCACGCAGCTCAGCAGGCCCTGATCACGTGACTCTGCAGGCACTGGTCACGTGGCTGATCAAGTCCAGATCACGTGACTGAGCATGCACTGATCACGTGGCTATCATGCACTGATGACGTGACTGCGCATGCACTGATGACGTGGCTGATCGGGCACTGATCACATGGCTCATCATGCACTGATCACGTGTTTATCAGGCAATGATCAGTGACTGACAGGCGCTGATCATGGGACTGTGCACGCACTGATCACGTGGCTATCATGCACTGATCACGTGACTGCGCATGCACTGATGACGTGGCTGTTCGGGCACTGATCACGTGTTTATCAGGCAGTGATCAGTGACTGACAGGCGCTGATCAGGGGACTGTGCACGCAGTGATCAGGTGGCTGATCAGGAACTGACCACCTGACCAGGCATGCAGTGATCACGTGGCTGGTCGTTCACTGATCACGTGTTTATCATACGGTGATCACGTGACTGAGAGGCGCTGATCACGTGACTGTGCCGTCAGTGATCACGTGGCTGAGCAGGCACGGATATCGTGACTGAGCATGCACTGATCATGTGCCGGGAGCCGGGGAGGCATTCCACTCTGGACAAAGGTCATGAGGAAGGAGGCTCGGCATACGCAAATGCGGGATCGAGCCTCAGGAGTCCACCCGGATATTCTCGAGCATCTCCCCCCAAAAAACCGGAGTCTGCCTACTGTATTGCTTTGTGCTCTCACCTCTGATTTCACTGGGGGCTGTCCCCCACCACCATCTCGCTCTCTCTGTCAAAGAGTTAACTTACAGCTCCAATTCATAAATTTCCTTGTCATTCTTCCCTTTAACTTCCAGCTGAGTCTCCATCTGGAGCGCGGAACCCACCACGCTTACTAATTATGCCTGGGCTGCTAAGACCCACTGGAGAAGGTGTCTAGGGTGAGGCACCTTTCGCTATTCGAGAGGGCGCCTGCGGCCTACATAAGTGGTGCAAACTTCTTGTCTTGAAGTTTGATTGGTCTTCCGCGTAAACCAAGCTACTCAGTCTCTTTTCTCCACCGAATTTTCCTACTGAGCTCTCCTCATACTATTATTCTTGACATCTCTGATTAGCATATAAAGAGTCGCCTAGGCCATCTCTCCTTCGAATACCCTGGATCAGTTGGGGCTGGTCCCCGGCAGGTGGCGACCAAACAGGGACTTCAGGAGGCAATACTCAAAGAGCTGAGCAGACACGAACCACGCAATCAGCAGGCAATAAGCATGGAGCTCAGCAGTGACGAATCATGCTGCTCAACTGGCAATAATCAAGCACGTGACCAGGCAGGAATCACGCAGCTCACCTGGCAATTGTCAAGCAGATGAGCCGGCAGGAATCACGCAGCTCAGCAGGCCCTGATCACGTGACTCTGCAGGCACTGATCACGTGGCTGATCAAGTCCAGATCACGTGACTGAGCATGCACTGATCACGTGGCTATCATGCACTGATGACGTGACTGCGCATGCACTGATGACGTGGCTGATCGGGCACTGATCACATGGCTCATCATGCACTGATCACGTGTTTATCAGGCAATGATCAGTGACTGACAGGCGCTGATCATGGGACTGTGCACGCACTGATCACGTGGCTATCATGCACTGATCACGTGACTCCGCATGCACTGATGACGTGGCTGTTCGGGCACTGATCACCTGTTTATCAGGCAGTGATCAGTGACTGACAGGCGCTGATCAGGGGACTGTGCACGCACTGATCAGGTGGCTGATCAGGAACTGACCACCTGACCGCGCATGCAGTGATCACGTGGCTGGTCGTTCACTGATCACGTGTTTATCATACGGTGATCACGTGGCTGAGCAGGCACTGATATCGTGACTGAGCATGCACTGATCATGTGCCGGGAGCCGGGGAGGCATTCCACTCTGGACAAAGGTCATGAGGAAGGAGGCTCGGCATACGCAAATGCGGGATCGAGCCTCAGGAGTCCACCCGGATATTCTCGAGCATCTCCCCCAAAAAAACCGGAGTCTGCCTACTGTATTGCTTTGTGCTCTCACCTCTGATTTCACTGGGGGCTGTCCCCCACCACCATCTCGCTCTCTCTGTCAAAGAGTTAACTTACAGCTCCAATTCATAAATTTCCTTGTCATTCTTCCCTTTAACTTCCAGCTGAGTCTCCATCTGGAGCGCGGAACCCACCACGCTTAATAATTATGCCTGGGCTGCTAAGACCCACTGGAGAAGGTGTCTAGGGTGAGGCACCTTTCGCTATTCGAGAGGGCGCCTGCGGCCTACGTAAGTGGTGCAAACTTCTTGTCTTGAAGTTTGATTGGTCTTCCGCGTAAACCAAGCTACTCAGTCTCTTTCCTCCACCGAATTTTCCTACTGAGCTCTCCTCATACTATTATTCTTGACATCTCTGATTAGCATATAAAGAGTCGCCTAGGCCATCTCTCCTTCGAATACCCTGGATCAGTTGGGGCTGGTCCCCGGCAGGTGGCGACCGAACAGGGACCTCAGGAGGCAATACTCAAAGAGCTGAGCAGACCCAAACCACGCAATCAGCAGGCAATAAGCATGGAGCTCAGCAGTGACGAATCATGCTGCTCAACTGGCAATAATCAAGCACGTGACCAGGCAGGAATCACGCAGCTCAGCTGGCAATTGTCAAGCAGATGAGCCGACAGGAATCACGCAGCTCAGATGGCAATTGTCATGCAGATGAGCCGGCAGGAATCACGCAGCTCAGCAGGCCGTGATCACGTGACTCTGCAGGCACTGGTCACGTGGCTGATCAAGTCCAGATCACGTGACTGAGCATGCACTGATCACGTGGCTATCATACACTGATGACGTGACTGCGCATGCACTGATGACGTGGCTGATCGGGCACTGATCACATGGCTCATCAAGCACTGATCACGTGTTTATCAGGCAACGATCAGTGACTGACAGGCGCTGATCATGGGACTGTGCACGCACTGATCACGTGGCTATCATGCACTGATCACCTGACTGCGCATGCACTGATGACGTGGTTGTTCGGGCACTGATCACGTGTTTATCAGGCAGTGATCAGTGACTGACAGGCGCTGATCAGGGGACTGTGCACGCAGTGATCAGGTGGCTGATCAGGAACTGACCACCTGACCAGGCATGCAGTGATCACGTGGCTGGTCGTTCACTGATCACGTGTTTATCATACGGTGATCACGTGACTGAGAGGCGCTGATCACGTGACTGTGCCGTCAGTGATCACGTGGCTGAGCAGGCACGGATATCGTGACTGAGCATGCACTGATCATGTGCCGGGAGCCGGGGAGGCATTCCACTCTGGTCAAAGGTCATGAGGAAGGAGGCTCGGCATACGCAAATGCGGGATCGAGCCTCAGGAGTCCACCCGGATATTCTCGAGCATCTCCCCCCCAGAAAAACCGGAGTCTGCCTACTGTATTGCTTTGTGCTCTCACCTCTGATTTCACTGGGGGCTGTCCCCCACCACCATCTCGCTCTCTCTGTCAAAGAGTTAACTTACAGCTCCAATTCATAAATTTCCTTGTCATTCTTCCCTTTAACTTCCAGCTGAGTCTCCATCTGGAGCGCGGAACCCACCACGCTTAATAATTATGCCTGGGCTGCTAAGACCCACTGGAGAAGGTGTCTAGGGTGAGGCACCTTTCGCTATTCGAGAGGGCGCCTGCGGCCTACGTAAGTGGTGCAAACTTCTTGTCTTGAAGTTTGATTTGTCTTCCGCGTAAACCAAGCTACTCAGTCTCTTTCCTCCACCGAATTTTCCTACTGAGCTCTCCTCATACTATTATTCTTGACATCTCTGATTAGCATATAAAGAGTCGCCTAGGCCATCTCTCCTTCGAATACCCTGGATCAGTTGGGGCTGGTCCCCGGCAGGTGGCGACCGAACAGGGACCTCAGGAGGCAATACTCAAAGAGCTGAGCAGACCCAAACCACGCAATCAGCAGGCAATAAGCATGGAGCTCAGCAGTGACGAATCATGCTGCTCAACTGGCAATAATCAAGCACGTGACCAGGCAGGAATCACGCAGCTCAGCTGGCAATTGTCAAGCAGATGAGCCGACAGGAATCACGCAGCTCAGATGGCAATTGTCATGCAGATGAGCCGGCAGGAATCACGCAGCTCAGCAGGCCCTGATCACGTGACTCTGCAGGCTCTGATCACGTGGCTGATCAAATCCAGATCACGTGACTGAGCATGCACTGATCACGTGGCTATCATGCACTGATGACGTGACTGCGCATGCACTGATGACGTGGCTGATCGGGCACTGATCACATGGCTCATCATGCACTGATCACGTGTTTATCAGGCAACGATCAGTGACTGACAGGCGCTGATCATGGGACTGTGCACGCACTGATTACGTGGCTATCATGCACTGATCACGTGACTGCACATGCACTGATGACGTGGCTGTTCGGGCACTGATCACGTGTTTATCAGGCAGTGATCAGTGACTGACAGGCGCTGATCAGGGGACTGTGCACGCAGTGATCAGGTGGCTGATCAGGAACTGACCACCTGACCACGCATGCAGTGATCACGTGGCTGGTCGTTCACTGATCACGTGTTTATCATACGGTGATCACGTGACTGAGAGGCGCTGATCACGTGACTGTGCCGTCAGTGATCACGTGGCTGAGCAGGCACGGATATCGTGACTGAGCATGCACTGATCATGTGCCGGGAGCCGGGGAGGCATTCCACTCTGGACAAAGGTCATGAGGAAGGAGGCTCGGCATACGCAAATGCGGGATCGAGCCTCTGGAGTCCACCCGGATATTCTCGAGCATCCCCCCCCAGAAAAACCGGAGTCTGCCTACTGTATTGCTTTGTGCTCTCACCTCTGATTTCACTGGGGGCTGTCCCCCACCACCATCTCGCTCTCTCTGTCAAAGAGTTAACTTACAGCTCCAATTCATAAATTTCCTTGTCATTCTTCCCTTTAACTTCCAGCTGAGTCTCCATCTGGAGCGCGGAACCCACCACGCTTACCAATTATGCCTGGGCTGCTAAGACCCACTGGAGAAGGTGTCTAGGTTGAGGCACCTTTCGCTATTCGAGAGTGCGCCTGTGGCCTACGTAAGTGGTGCAAACTTCTTGTCTTGAAGTTTGATTGGTCTTCCGCATAAACCAAGCTACTCAGTCTCTTTCCTCCACCGAATTTTCCTACTGAGCTCTCCTCATACTATTATTCTTGACATCTCTGATTAGCATATAAAGAGTCGCCTAGGCCATCTCTCCTTCGAATACCCTGGATCAGTTGGGGCTGGTCCCCAGCAGGTGGCGACCGAACAGGGACCTCAGGAGGCAATACTCAAAGAGCTGAGCAGACACGAACCACGCAATCAGCAGGCAATAAGCATGGAGCTCAGCAGTGACGAATCATGCTGCTCAACTGGCAATAATCAAGCACGTGACCAGGCAGGAATCCCGCAGCTCAGCTGGCAATTGTCAAGCAGATGAGCCGACAGGAATCACGCAGCTCAGATGGCAATTGTCATGCAGATGAGCCGGCAGGAATCACGCAGCTCAGCAGGCCGTGATCACGTGACTCTGCAGGCACTGGTCACGTGGCTGATCAAGTCCAGATCACGTGACTGAGCATGCACTGATCACGTGGCTATCATGCACTGATGACGTGACTGCGCATGCACTGATGACGTGGCTGATCGGGCACTGATCACATGGCGCATCATGCACTGATCACGTGTTTATCAGGCAATGATCAGTGACTGACAGGCGCTGATCATGGGACTGTGCACGCACTGATCACGTGGCTATCATGCACTGATCACGTGACTGCGCATGCACTGATGACGTGGCTGTTCGGGCACTGATCACGTGTTTATCAGGCAGTGATCAGTGACTGACAGGCGCTGATCAGGGGACTCTGCACGCACTGATCAGGTGGCTGATCAGAAACTGACCACCTGACCAGGCATGCAGTGATCACGTGGCTGGTCGTTCACTGATCACGTGTTTATCATACGGTGATCACGTGACTGAGAGGCGCTGATCACGTGACTGTGCTGTCAGTGATCACGTGGCTGAGCAGGCACTGATATCGTGACTGAGCATGCACTGATCATGTGCCGGGAGCCGGGGAGGCATTCCACTCTGGACAAAGGTCATGAGGAAGGAGGCTCGGCATACGCACATGCGGGATCGAGCCTCAGGAGTCCACCCGGATATTCTCGAGCATCTCCCCCCCAGAAAAACCGGAGTCTGCCTACTGTATTGCTTTGTGCTCTCACCTCTGATTTCACTGGAGGCTGTGCCCCACCACCATCTCGCTCTCTCTGTCAAAGAGTTAACTTACAGCTCCAATTCATAAATTTCCTTGTCATTCTTCCCTTTAACTTCCAGCTGAGTCTCCATCTGGAGCGCGGAACCCACCACGCTTACTAATTATGCCTGGGCTGCTAAGACCCACTCGAGAAGGTGTCTAGGGTGAGGCACCTTTCGCTATTCGAGAGGGCGCCTCCGGCCTACGTAAGTGGTGCAAACTTCTTGTCTTGAAGTTTGATTGGTCTTCCGCATAAACCAAGCTACTCAGTCTCTTTTCTCCACCGAATTTTCCTACTGAGCTCTCCTCATACTATTATTCTTGACATCTCTGATTAGCATATAAAGAGTCGCCTAGGCCATCTCTCCTTCGAATACCCTGGATCAGTTGGGGCTGGTCCCCGGCAGGTGGCGACCGAACAGGGACCTCAGGAGGCAATACTCAAAGAGCTGAGCAGACACGAACCACGCAATCAGCAGGCAATAAGCATGGAGCTCAGCAGTGACGAATCATGCTGCTCAACTGGCAATAATCAAGCACGTGACCAGGCAGGAATCACGCAGCTCAGCTGGCAATTGTCAAGCAGATGAGCCGACAGGAATCACGCAGCTCAGATGGCAATTGTCATGCAGATGAGCCGGCAGGAATCACGCAGCTCAGCAGGCCCTGATCACGTGACTCTGCAGGCACTGGTCACGTGGCTGATCAAGTCCAGATCACGTGACTGAGCATGCACTGATGACGTGGCTTTTCGGGCACTGATCACGTGTTTATCAGGCAGTGATCAGTGACTGACAGGCGCTGATCAGGGGACTGTGCACGCACTGATCAGGTGGCTGATCAGGAACTGACCACCTGACCTCGCATGCAGTGATGACGTGGCTGGTCGTTCACTGATCACGTGTTTATCATACGGTGATCACGTGACTGAGAGGCGGTGATCACGTGACTGTGCCGTCAGTGATCACGTGGCTGAGCAGGCACTGATATCGTGACTGAGCATGAACTGATCATGTGCCAGGAGCCGGGGAGGCATTCCACTCTGGACAAAGTTCATGAGGAAGGAGGCTCGGCATACGCAAATGCGGGATCGAGCCTCAGGAGTCCACCCGGATATTCTCGAGCATCTCCCCCCCAGAAAAACCGGAGTCTGCCTACTGTATTGCTTTGTGCTCTCATCTCTGATTTCACTGGGGGCTGTCCCCCACCACCATCTCGCTCTCTCTATCAAAGAGTTAACTTACAGCTCCAATTCATAAAGTTCCTTCTCATTCTTCCCTTTAACTTTCAGCTGAGTCTCCATCAGGATCGCGGAACCCACCACGCTTACTAATTATGCCTGGGCTGCTAAGACCCACTGGAGAAGGTGTCTAGGGTGAGGCACCTTTCGCTATTCGAGAGGGCGCCAGCGGCCTACGTAAGTGGTGCAAACTTCTTGTCTTGAAGTTTGATTGGTCTTCCGCGTAAACCAAGCTACTCAGTCTCTTTTCTCCACCGAATTTTCCTACTGAGCTCTCCTCATACTATTATTCTTGACATCTCTGATTAGCATATAAAGAGTCGCCTAGGCCATCTCTCCTTCGAATACCCTGGATCAGTTGGGGCTGGTCCCCGGCAGGTGGCGACCGAACAGGGACCTCAGGAGGCAATACTCAAAGAGCTGAGCAGACACGAACCACGCAATCAGCAGGCAATAAGCATGGAGCTCAGCAGTGACGAATCATGCTGCTCAACTGGCAATAATCAAGCACGTGACCAGGCAGGAATCACGCAGCTCACCTGGCAATTGTCATGCAGATGAGCCGGCAGGAATCACGCAGCTCAGCAAGCCCTGATCACGTGACTCTGCAGGCTCTGATCACGTGGCTGATCAAGTCCAGATCACGTGACTGAGCATGCACTGATCATGTGGCTATCATGCACTGATGATGTGACTGCGCATGCACTGATGACGTGGCTGATCGGGCACTGATCACGTGTTTATCAGGCAGTGATCAGTGACTGACAGGCGCTGATCAGGGGACTGTGCATGCACTGATTACATGGCTATCATGCACTGATCACGTGACTGCACATGCACTGATGACGTGGCTGTTCGGGCACTGATCACGTGTTTATCAGGCAGTGATCAGTGACTGACAGGAGCTGATCAGGGGACTGTGCACGCACTGATCTGGTGGCTGATCAGGAACTGACCACCTGACTGCGCATGCAGTGATCACGTGGCTGGTCGTTCACTGATCACGTGTTTATCATACGGTGATCACGTGACTGAGAGGCGCTGATCACGTGAATGTGCCTTCAGTGATCACGTGGCTGAGCAGGCACTGATATCGTGACTGAGCATGCAGTGATCGTGTGCCGGGAGCCTGGGAGGCATTCCACTCTGGACAAAGGTCATGAGGAAGGAGGCTCGGCATACGCAAATGCGGGATCGAGCCTCAGGAGTCCACCCGGATATTCTCGAGCATCTCCCCCCCAGAAAAACCGGAGTCTGCCTACTGTATTGCTTTGTGCTCTCACCTCTGATTTCACTGGGGGCTGTCCCCCACCACCATCTCGCTCTCTCTGTCAAAGAGTTAACTTACAGCTCCAATTCATAAATTTCCTTGTCATTCTTCCCTTTAACTTCCAGCTGAGTCTCCATCTGGAGCGCGGAACCCACCACGCTTACCAATTATGCCTGGGCTGCTAAGACCCACTGGAGAAGGTGTCTAGGTTGAGGCACTTTCGCTATTCGAGAGGGCGCCTGTGGCCTACGTAAGTGGTGCAAACTTCTTGTCTTGAAGTTTGATTGGTCTTCCGCATAAACCAAGCTACTCAGTCTCTTTCCTCCACCGAATTTTCCTACTGAGCTCTCCTCATACTATTATTCTTGACATCTCTGATTAGCATATAAAGAGTCGCCTAGGCCATCTCTCCTTCGAATACCCTGGATCAGTTGGGGCTGGTCCCCAGCAGGTGGCGACCGAACAGGGACCTCAGGAGGCAATACTCAAAGAGCTGAGCAGACACGAACCACGCAATCAGCAGGCAATAAGCATGGAGCTCAGGAGTGACGAATCATGCTGCTCAACTGGCAATAATTAAGCACGTGACCAGGCAGGAATCACGCAGCTCAGCTGGCAATTGTCAAGCAGATGAGCCGACAGGAATCACGCAGCTCAGATGGCAATTGTCATGCAGATGAGCCGGCAGGAATCACGCAGCTCAGCAGGCCGTGATCACGTGACTCTGCAGGCACTGGTCACGTGGCTGATCAAGTCCAGATCACGTGACTGAGCATGCACTGATCACGTGGCTATCATGCACTGATGACGTGACTGCGCATGCACTGATGACGTGGCTGATCGGGCACTGATCACATGGCTCATCATGCACTGATCACGTGTTTATCAGGCAATGATCAGTGACTGACAGGCGCTGATCATGGGACTGTGCACGCACTGATCACGTGGCTATCATGCACTGATCACGTGACTGCGCATGCACTGATGACGTGGCTGTTCGGGCACTGATCACGTGTTTATCAGGCAGTGATCAGTGACTGACAGGTGCTGATCAGGGGACTCTGCACGCACTGATCAGGTGGCTGATCAGGAACTGACCACCTGACCAGGCATGCAGTGATCACCTGGCTGGTCGTTCACTGATCACGTGTTTATCATACGGTGATCACGTGACTGAGAGGCGCTGATCACGTGACTGTGCCGTCAGTGATCACGTGGCTGAGCAGGCACTGATATCGTGACTGAGCATGCACTGATCATGTGCCGGGAGCCGGGGAGGCATTCCACTCTGGACAAAGGTCATGAGGAAGGAGGCTCGGCATACGCAAATGCGGGATCGAGCCTCAGGAGTCCACCCGGATATTCTCGAGCATCTCCCCCAGAAAAACCGGAGTCTGCCTACTGTATTGCTTTGTGCTCTCACCTCTGATTTCACTGGGGGCTGTGCCCCACCACCATCTCGCTCTCTCTGTCAAAGAGTTAACTTACAGCTCCAATTCATAAAGTTCCTTGTCATTCTTCCCTTTAACTTCCAGCTGAGTCTCCATCTGGAGCGCGGAACCCACCACGCTTACTAATTATGCCTGGGCTGCTAAGACCCACTCGAGAAGGTGTCTAGGGTGAGGCACCTTTCGCTATTCGAGAGGGCGCCTGCGGCCTACGTAAGTGGTGCAAACTTCTTGTCTTGAAGATTGATTGGTCTTCCGCATAAACCAAGCTACTCAGTCTCTTTTCTCCACCGAATTTTCCTACTGAGCTCTCCTCATACTATTATTCTTGACATCTCTGATTAGCATATAAAGAGTCGCCTAGGCCATCTCTCCTTCGAATACCCTGGATCAGTTGGGGCTGGTCCCCGGCAGGTGGCGACCGAACAGGGACCTCAGGAGGCAATACTCAAAGAGCTGAGCAGACACGAACCACGCAATCAGCAGGCAATAAGCATGGAGCTCAGCAGTGACAAATCATGCTGCTCAACTGGCAATAATCAAGCACGTGACCAGGCAGGAATCACGCAGCTCAGCTGGCAATTGTCAAGCAGATGAGCCGACAGGAATCACGCAGCTCAGATGGCAATTGTCATGCAGATGAGCCGGCAGGAATCACGCAGCTCAGCAGGCCCTGATCACGTGACTGCGCATGCAATGATCACGTGGCTGATTAAGTCCAGATCACGTGACTGAGCATGCACTGATGACGTGGCTGTTCGGGCACTGATCACGTGTTTATCAGGCAGTGATCAGTGACTGACAGGCGCTGATCAGGGGACTGTGCACGCACTGATCAGGTGGCTGATCAGGAACTGACCACCTGACCTCGCATGCAGTGATCACGTGGCTGGTCGTTCACTGATCACGTGTTTATCATATGGTGATCACGTGACTGAGAGGCGCTGATCACGTGACTGTGCCGTCAGTGATCACGTGGCTGAGCAGGCACTGATATCGTGACTGAGCATGCACTGATCATGTGCCGGGAGCCGGGGAGGCATTCCACTCTGGACAAAGGTCATGAGGAAGGAGGCTCGGGATACGCAAATGCCGGATCGAGCCTCAGGAGTCCACCCGGATATTCTCGAGCATCTCCCCCCCAGAAAAACCGGAGTCTGCCTACTGTATTGCTTTGTGCTCTCATCTCTGATTTCACTGGGGGCTATCCCCCACCACCATCTCGCTCTCTCTATCAAAGAGTTAACTTACAGCTCCAATTCATAAAGTTCCTTCTCATTCTTCCCTTTAACTTTCAGCTGAGTCTCCATCAGGATCGCGGAACCCACCACGCTTACTAATTATGCCTGGGCTGCTAATACCCACTGGAGAAGGTGTCTAGGGTGAGGCACCTTTCGCTATTCGAGAGGGCGCCTGCGGCCTACGTAAGTGGTGCAAACTTCTTGTCTTGAAGTTTGATTGGTCTTCCGCGTAAACCAAGCTACTCAGTCTCTTTTCTCCACCGAATTTTCCTACTGAGCTCTCCTCATACTATTATTCTTGACATCTCTGATTAGCATATAAAGAGTCGCCTAGGCCATCTCTCCTTCGAATACCCTGGATCAGTTGGGGCTGGTCCCCGGCAGGTGGCGACCGAACAGGGACCTCAGGAGGCAATACTCAAAGAGCTGAGCAGACACGAACCACGCAATCAGCAGGCAATAAGCATGGAGCTCAGCAGTGACGAATCATGCTGCTCAACTGGCAATAATCAAGCACGTGACCAGGCAGGAATCACGCAGCTCAGCTGGCAATTGTCAAGCAGATGAGCCGACAGGAATCACGCAGCTCCGATGGAAATTGTCATGCAGATGAGCCGGCAGGAATCACGCAGCTCAGCAGGCCCTGATCACGTGACTCTGCAGGCACTTGTCACGTGGCTGATCAAGTCCAGATCACGTGACTGAGCATGCACTGATCACGTGGCTATCATGCACTGATGACGTGACTGCGCATGCACTGATGATGTGGCTGATCGGGCACTGATCACATGGCTCATCATGCACTGATCACGTGTTTATCAGGCAACGATCAGTGACTGACAGGCGCTGATCATGGGACTGTGCACGCACTGATCACGTGGCTATCATGCACTGATCACGTGACTGCGCATGCACTGATGACGTGGCTGTTCGGGCACTGATCACGTGTTTATCAGGCAGTGATCAGTGACTGACAGGCGCTGATCAGGGGACTGTGCACGCACTGATCAGGTGGCTGATCAGGAACTGACCACCTGACCAGGCATGCAGTGATCACCTGGCTGGTCGTTCACTGATCACGTGTTTATCATACGGTGATCACGTGACTGAGAGGCGCTGATCACGTGACTGTGCCGTCAGTGATCACGTGGCTGAGCAGGCACTGATATCGTGACTGAGCATGCACTGATCATGTGCCGGGAGCCGGGGAGGCATTCCACTCTGGACAAAGGTCATGAGGAAGGAGGCTCGGCATACGCAAATGCGGGATCGAGCCTCAGGAGTCCACCCGGATATTCTCGAGCATCTCCCCCCCAGAAAAACCGGAGTCTGCCTACTGTATTGCTTTGTGCTCTCACCTCTGATTTCACTGGGGGCTGTGCCCCACCACCATCTCGCTCTCTCTGTCAAAGAGTTAACTTACAGCTCCAATTCATAAAGTTCCTTCTCATTCTTCCCTTTAACTTCCAGCTGAGTCTCCATCTGGAGCGCGGAACCCACCACGCTTACTAATTATGCCTGGGCTGCTAAGACCCACTCGAGAAGGTGTCTAGGGTGAGGCACCTTTCGCTATTCGAGAGGGCGCCTGCGGCCTACGTAAGTGGTGCAAACTTCTTGTCTTGAAGTTTGATTGGTCTTCCGCATAAACCAAGCTACTCAGTCTCTTTTCTCCACCGAATTTTCCTACTGAGCTCTCCTCATACTATTATACTTGACATCTCTGATTAGCATATAAATAGTCGCCTAGGCCATCTCTCCTTCGAATACCCTGGATCAGTTGGGGCTGGTCCCCGGCAGCTGGCGACCGAACAGGGACCTCAGGAGGCAATACTCAAAGAGCTGAGCAGACACGAACCACGCAATCAGCAGGCAATAAGCATGGAGCTCAGCAGTGACGAATCATGCTGCTCAACTGGCAATAATCAAGCACGAGACCAGGCAGGAATCACTCAGCTCAGCTGGCAATTTTCATGCAGATGAGCCGGCAGGAATCACGCAGCTCAGCAGGCCCTGATCACGTGACTCTGCAGGCACTGATCACGTGGCTGATCAAGTCCAGATCACGTGACTGAGCATGCACTGATCACGTGGCTATCATGCACTGATGACGTGACTGCGCATGCACTGATGACGTGGCTGATCGGGCACTGATCACATGGCTCATCATGCACTGATCACGTGTTTTTCAGGCAACGATCAGTGACTGACAGGCGCTGATCATGGGACTGTGCACGCACTGATCACGTGGCTATCATGAACTGATCACGTGACTGCGAATGCACTGATGACGTGGCTGTTCGGGCACTGATCACGTGTTTATCAGGCAGTGATCAGTGACTGACAGGCGCTGATCAGGGGACTGTGCACGCACTGATCAGGTGGCTGATCAGGAACTGACCACCTGACCGCGCATGCAGTGATCACGTGGCTGGTCGTTCACTGATCACGTGTTTATCATACGGTGATCACTTGACTGAGAGGCGCTGATCACGTGACTGTGCCGTCAGTGATCACGTGGCTGAGCAGGCACTGATATCGTGACTGAGCATGCACTGATCATGTACCGGGAGCCGGGGAGGCATTCCATTCTGGACAAAGGTCATGAGGAAGGAGGCTCGGCATACGCACATGCGGGATCGAGACTCAGGAGTCCACCCGGATATTCTCGAGCATCTCCCCCCCAAAAATACCGGAGTCTGCCTACTGTATTGCTTTGTGCTCTCACCTCTGATTTCACTGGGGGCTGTCCCCCACCACCATCTCGCTCTCTCTGTCAAAGTGTTAACTTACAGCTCCAATTCATAAAGCTCCTTGTCATTCTTCCCTTTAACTTCCAGCTGAGTTTCCATCTGGAGCGAGGAACCCACCTCGCTTACTAATTATGCCTGGGCTGCTAAGACCCACTCGAGAAGGTGTCTAGGGTGAGGCACCTTTCTCTATTCTAGAGGGCGCCTGCGGCCTACGTAAGTGGTGCAAACTTCTTGTCTAGAAGTTTGATTGGTCTTCCGCATAGACCAAGCTACTCAGTCTCTTTTCTCCACCGAATTTTCCTACTGAGCTCTCCTCATACTATTATTCTTGACATCTCTGATTAGCATATAAAGAGTCGCCTAGGCCATCTCTCCTTCGAATACCCTGGATCAGTTGGGGCTGGTCCCCGGCAGGTGGCGACCGAACAGGGACCTCAGGAGGCAATACTCAAAGAGCTGAGCAGACACGAACCACGCAATCAGCAGGCAATAAGCATGGAGCTCAGCAGTGACGAATCATCCTGCTCAACTGGCAATAATCAAGCACGTGACCAGGCAGGAATCACGCAGCTCAGCTGGCAATTGTCATACAGATGAGCCGGCAGGAATCACGCAGCTCAGCAGGCCCTGATCACGTGACTCTGCAGGCACTGATCACGTGGCTGATCAAGTCCAGATCACGTGACTGAGCATGCACTGATCACGTGGCTATCATGCACTGATGACGTGACTGCGCATGCACTGATGACGTGTCTGATCGGGCACTGATCACATGGCTCATCAGGTACTGATCACGTGTTTATCAGGCAACGATCAGTGACTGACAGGCGCTGATCATGGGACTGTGCACGCACTGATCACGTGGCTATCATGCACTGATCACGTGACTGCGCATGCACTGATGACGTGGCTGTTCGGGCACTGATCACGTGTTTATCAGGCAGTGATCAGTGACTGACAGGCGCTGATCAGGGGACTGTGCACGCACTGATCAGGTGGCTGATCAGGAACTGACCACCTGACCAGGCATGCAGTGATCACGTGGCTGGTCGTTCACTGATCACGTGTTTATCATACGGTGATCACGTGACTGAGAGGCGCTGATCACGTGACTGTGCCGTCAGTGATCACGTGGCTGAGCAGGCACTGATATCGTGACTGAGCATGCACTGATCATGTGCCGGGAGCCGGGGAGGCATTCCACTCTGGACAAAGGTCATGAGGAAGGAGGCTCGGCATACGCAAATGCGGGATCGAGCCTCAGGAGTCCAACCGGATATTCTTGAGCATCTCCCCCCCAAAAAAACCAGAGTCTGCCTACTGTATTGCTTTGTGCTCTCACCTCTGATTTCACTGGGGGCTGTCCCCCACCACCATCTCGCTCTCTCTGTCAAAGAGTTAACTTACAGCTCCAATTCATAAAGTTCCTTGTCATTCTTCCCTTTAACTTCCAGCTGAGTCTCCATCTGGAGCGCAGAACCCACCACGCTTACTAATTATGCCTGGGCTGCTAAGACCCACTCGAGAAGGTGTGTAGGGTGAGGCACCTTTCGCTATTCGAGAGGGCGCCTGCGGCCTACGTAAGTGGTGCAAACTTCTTGTCTTGAAGTTTGATTGGTCTTCCGTGTAAACCAAGCTACTCAGTCTCTTTTCTCCACCGAATTTTCCTACTGAGCTCTCCTCATACTATTATTCTTGACAAACAGCCACGTCATCAGTGCATGCACACTCACGTGATCAGTGCATGATAGCCACGTGATCAGTGCGTGCACAGTCCCATGATCAGCGCCTGTCAGTCACTGATCATTGCCTGATAAACACGTGATCAGTGCATGATGAGCCATGTGATCCGTGCCCGATCAGCCACGTCATCAGTGCATGCGCAGTCACGTCATCAGTGCATGATAGCCACGTGATCAGTGCATGCTCAGTCACGTGATCTGGACTTGATCAGCCACGTGATCAGGGCCTGCAGAGTCACGTGATCAGGGCCTGCTGAGCTGCGTGATTCCTGCCGGCTCATCTGCATGACAATTGCCAGTTGAGCTGCGTGATTCCTGTCGGCTCATCTGCTTGACAATTGCCAGCTGAGCTGCGTGATTCCTGCCTGGTCACGTGCTTGATTATTGCCAGTTGAGCAGCATGATTCGTCACTGCTGAGCTCCATGCTTATTGCCTGCTGATTGCGTGGTTCGTGTCTGCTCAGCTCTTTGAGTATTGCTTCCTGAGGTCCCTGTTCGGTCGCCACCTGCCGGGGACCAGCCCCAACTGATCCAGGGTATTCGAAGGAGAGATGGCCTAGGCGACTCTTTATATGCTAATCAGAGATGTCAAGAATAATAGTATGAGGAGAGCTCAGTAGGAAAATTCGGTGGAGAAAAGAGACTGAGTAGCTTGGTTTACGCGGAAGACCAATCAAACTTCAAGACAAGAAGTTTGCACCACTTACGTAGGCCGCAGGCGCCCTCTCGAATAGCGAAAGGTGCCTCACCCTAGACACCTTCTCGAGTGGGTCTTAGCATCCCAGGCATAATTAATAAGCGTGGTGGGTTCTGCGCTCCATATGGAGACTCAGCTGGAAGTTAAAGGGAAGAATGACAAGGAACTTTATGAATTGGAGCTGTAAGTTAACTCTTTGACAGAGAGAGCGAGACGGTGGTGGGGGACAGCCCCCAGTGAAATCAGAGGTGAGAGCACAAAGCAATACAGTAGGCAGACTCCAGTTTTTCTGGGGGGGAGATGCTCGAGAATATCCGGGTGGACTCCTGAGGCTCGATCCCGCATTTGCGTATGCCGAGCCTCCTTCCTCATGACCTTTGTCCAAGTGGAATGCCTCCCCGGCTCCCGGCACATGATCAGTGCATGCTCAGTCACGATATCAGTGCCTGCTCAGCCACGTGATCACCGTATGATAAACACGTGATCAGTGAACGACCAGCCACGTGATCACTGCATGCGCGGTCAAGTGGTCAGTTCCTGATCAGCCACCTGATCAGTGCGTGCACAGTCCCCTGATCAGCGCCTGTCAGTCACTGATCACTGCCTGATAAACACGTGATCAGTTCCCGGAAAAGCCACATCATCAGGGCATGCGCAGTCACGTGATCAGGGCATGATAGCCACGTGATCAGTGCGTGCCCAGTCCCATGATCAGCGCCTGTCAGCCACTGATCATGGCCTGATAAACACGTGATCAGTGCATGATGAGCCATGTGATCAGTGCCTGATCAGCCACGTCATCAGTGCATGCGCAGTCACGTCATCAGTGCATGATAGCCACGTCATCAGTGCATGCTCAGTCACGTGATCTGGACTTGATCAGCCACATGATCAGTGCCTGCAGAGTCACGTGATCAGGGCCTGCTGAGCTGCGTGATTCCTGCCGGCTCATCTGCATGACAATTGCCATCTGAGCTGCGTGATTCCTGTCGGCTCATCTGCTTGACAATTGCCAGCTGAGCTGCGTGATTCCTGCCTGGTCACGTGCTTGATTATTGCCAGTTGAGCAGCATGATTCGTCACTGCTGAGCTCCATGCTTATTGCCTGCTGATTGCGTGGTTCGTGTCTGCTCAGCTCTTTGAGTATCGCCTCCTGAGGTCCCTGTTCGGTTGCCACCTGCCGGGGACCAGCCCCAACTGATCCAGGGTATTCGAAGGAGAGATGGCCTAGGCGACTCTTTATATGCTAATCAGAGATGTCAAGAATAATAGTATGAGGAGAGCTCAGTAGGAAAATTCGGTGGAGAAAAGAGACTGAGTAGCTTGGTTTACGCGGAAGACCAATCAAACTTCAAGACACGAAGTTTGCACCACTTACGTAGGCCGCAGACACCCTCTCGAATAGCGAAAGGTGCCTCACCCTAGACACCTTCTCGAGTGGGTCTTAGCAGCCCAGGCATAATTAGTAAGCGTGGTGGGTTCCGCGCTCCAGATGGAGACTCAGCTGGAAGTTAAAGGGAAGAATGACAAGGAACTTTATGAATTGGAGCTGTAAGTTAACTCTTTGACAGAGAGAGCGAGATGGTGGTGGGGGACAGCCCCCAGTGAAATCAGAGGTGAGAGCACAAAGCAATACAGTAGGCAGACTCTGGTTTTTTTAGGGGGGAGATGCTCGAGAATATCCGGGTGGACTCCTGAGGCTCGATCCCGCATGTGCGTATGCCGAGCCTCCTTCCTCATGACCTTTGTCCAGAGTGGAATGCCTCCCCGGCTCCCGGCACATGATCAGTGCATGCTCCGTCACGATATCAGTGCCTGCTCAGCCACGTGATCACTGACGGCACAGTCACGTGATCAGCGCCTCTCAGTCACGTGATCACCGTATGATAAACACGTGGTCAGGGAACGACCAGCCACGTGATCACTGCATGCGCGGTCAGGTGGTCAGTTCCTGATCAGCCACCTGATCAGTGCGTGCACAGTCCCTGATCAGTGCCTGTCAGTCACTGATCACTGCCTGATAAACACGTGATCAGTGCCCGAACAGCCACGTCATCAGTGCATGCACAGTCACGTGAGCAGTACATGATAGCCACGTGATCAGTGCGTGCCCAGTCCCATGATCAGCGCCTGTCAGCCACTGATCATTGCCTGATAAACACGTGATCAGTGCATGATGAGCCATGTGATCAGTGCCTGATCAGCCACGTCATCAGTGCATGCGCAGTCACGTCATCAGTGCAAGATAGCTACGTGATCAGTGCATGATCAGTCACATGATCAGTGCATGATCCGTCACGTGATCAGTGCATGATCAGTCCCGTGATCAGTGCATGATCCGCCACGTGATCAGTGCATGATCAATTTCGTGATCATTGCAAGATCAGCCACGTGATCAGTGCATGATTGCCACGTGATCAGTGCATGATAGACACGTGATCAGTGCATGATCAGTCACGTGATACGTGTGTTTCAGCCACGTGATCAGTTCGTGATATCCACGTGATCAGTACACGATAGTCACGTGATCACTTCCTGATTAGTCACGTGATCTGTACATGATCAGTCACGTGATACGTGTGTGATCAGCCAGGTGATCAGTGCGTGGTGAGCCACGTGATCAGTGCAGGATCAATTACGTGATCAGTGCATGATCAGTCACATGACCAGTCATGGTAGCTACGTGAGCATTGCATGATCAGCCACGTGATCAGTGCATGATAGCCACGTTATCAGTGCATGATAGTCACCTGATCAGTGCATGATCAGTCACGTGATACGTGTGTGATCAGCCACGTGATCAGTGCATGATATCAGTGCATGATAGCCACGTGATCAGTGCATGAGAGCCACGATATCAGTACATGATCAGTCACGTGATACGTGTGTGATCAGTCACGTGATCAGTGCATGATATCCACGTGATCAGTGCATGATAGCCACGTGATCAGTGCATGAGAGCCTTGTGATCAGTGCATGATCAGTCACGGAATACATGTGTGATCAGCCACGTGATGAGTGCAGGATCAATTACGTGATCCGTGCATGATCAGTCACTTGAGCAGTAAATGGTTGCTACGTGATCATTGCAAGATCAGCCACGTGAGCAGTGCATGATAGCCACGTGATCAGTGCATAATCAGTCACGTTACCAGTACATGGTAGCTACGTGATCATTGCATGATCAGCCACGAGATCAGTGCATGATAGCCACGTGATCAGTGAATGATAGCCACGTGATTAGTGCATGATCAGTCACGTGATACGTGTGTGATCAGCCACGTGATCAGTGCATGATCAATTACTTTACCATTGCATGATCAGTCACGTGACCAGTACATGTTAGCTACGTGATCATTGCAGGATCAGCCACGTGAGCACTTCATGATAGACATGTGATCAGTGCATGATAAGCTACCTGAGCAGTGTATGAGCAGCCACGTGATCAGTGCATGATCAGACACGTGAACAGTGTATGATCATCCACGTGTTCAGTGCATGGGCAGTCATGTGTTCAGTGCATGATATAGACATGATCAGTGCATGATCAGTCTCGTGATCAGTGTATTATCAGACAAGTAATCAGTGCATGATAGCCAACTGTTCAGTGGATGATCAGTCACGTGATCAGTGCATGATGAGTCCCGTGATCAGTACATGATCAGTCACGTGAACAGTGCATGATCATTTACGTGATCTGTGCATGATGAATCACGTGACCATTGTATGGTAGCTAGTGATCATTGCATGACCAACCACGTGAGCAGTGCATGATAGCCACGTGATGTGTGCATGATCAGTTATGTGAGCAGAGTATGATCACCCACGTGATCAGTGCATGATTGCCACGTGATCACTGCATGATCAGTCACGTGACAAGTTTGTGATCAGCCACGTGAACAGTGCATGTTCAGCCACGTGATCAGTGCATGATAGCCACGTGATCAATGCATGATCAGTTACGTGAACAGTGTATGATCAGCCACCTGATCAGTGCATGGTCAGACACGTGAACAGTGTATTATCAGCCACATGATCAGTGCATTATATCCAAGTGATCAGTGCATGATCAATCACGTGATCAGTGTTTGATAAGCCACGTGAACAGTGCATGCTCAGTCACGTGATCAGGGCCTGCTTAGCTGCGTGATTACTGTCTGCTCATCTGCTTGACAATTGCCAGCAGAGCTGCACGATTCCTGCCTGTCATCTGCTTGACAATTGCCAGCTGTGCTGCGTAATTCCTGCCTGCTCAGCTGCTTGATTATTGCCAGCTGAGCAGCATGATTCCTCACAGCTGAGTCCCATGATTATTGCCTGCTGACTGTTTGATTCGTGCCTACTCAGCTCTTTGTTTATTGCCTCCAGAGGCACATGATCAGTGTATGAGAGCAAGCATGATCAGTGCATGATCAGTCACATGATCAGTGCATTATCAGTCACGTGATCAGTGCATGATCAGCCAAGTGATCATTGCATGATAGCCACGTGATCAGTGCATGATAGGCACGTGAGCAGTGCATGATAGCCACGTGATCAGTGCATGATCAGTCACGTGATCAGTGCATGATCGGTCACGTGATCAGTGCAAGATCAGCCACGTTATCAGAGCATGATCAATTACGTGATCAGTGCATGATCAGTCACGTGACCAGTACATGGTAGCTACGTGATCATTGCATGATCAGCCACGTAATCAGTGCAAGATAGCCACGTGATCAGTGCACGATAGCCACGTGATAAGTGCATGATAAGTCACGAGATACGTGTGTAATCAGCCACGTGATCAGTGCATGATATCCACGTGATCTGTGCAAGGTAGCCACGTGATCAGTGCATGACCAGGCACGTGTTCAGTGTATGACCAGCCAAGTGATCAGTGCATGATAGCCACGTGATCAGTGCATGATCAGTCACGTGATCAGTTCACGATCAGTCACGTGATCAGTGTATGATCAGCCACGTGATCAGTGCATGATCAGCCACATGATCAGTGCATGATCAATTATGTGATCATTGCATGATCAGTCACGTGACCAGTACATGGTAGCTACGTGATCATTGCATGATCAGCCACGTGAGCAGTGCATGATAGCCACGTGATCAGTGCATGATCAGTTTCGGGAGCAGAGTATGATCAGCCACTTGATCAGTGCATGATACCCACGTGATCACTGCATGATCTGTCACATGATCAGTATATGATCATCCACGTGATCAGTGCATGATATAGACGAGATCAGTGCATGATCAGTCTCGTGATCAGTGTATGATCAACCACGAGATCAGTGCACGATAGCCAGGTAATGAGTTCATGATAGCCAGATGATCAATGCATTATCAGTCACGTGATCAGTGTATGATCAGCCAAGTAATCAGTGCATGATAGCCAACTGTTCAGTGGATGATTAGTCACGTGATCTGTGCATGGGCAGTCATGTGATCAGTGTATGATCAGCCACGTGATCACTGCATGATATCCAAGTGATCAGTGGATGATCAATCACGTGATTAGTGTACGATCAGCCACGTGAACAGTGCATGCTCAGTCACGTGATCAGGGCCTGCTGTGCTTCGTGATTCCTTTCTGCTCATCTGCTTGACAATTGCCAGCTGAGCTGCACGATTCCTGCCTGTCATCTGCTTGACAATTGCCAGCTGTGCTGCGTAATTCCTGCCTACTCAGCTGCTTGATTATTGCCAGCTGAGCAGCATGATTCCTCACAGCTGAGTTCCATGATTATTGCCTGCTGACTGTTTGATTTGTGCCTACTCAGCTCTTTGTTTATTGCCTCCAGAGACACATGATCAGTGTATGATAGCAAACATGATCAGCGCATGATCAGTCACATGATCAGCGCCATTAAGTCACGTGATCACTACATGATAGTCATGTGATCAGTCCATGCTCAGTCACGGTATCAGTGCATGATAGCCACGTGATCAGTGCATGATAAGTCACGTGATCAATGCATGATCAGTCACGTGATCAGTGCATGATCAGTCACGTGATCAATGCATGATCAGCCACATGCCCAGTGCATGATCATTTACGTGATCAGAGAATGATCAGTCACGTGACCAGTACATGGTAGCTACGTTATCATTGCATGATCAGCCACGTGAGCAGTGCATGATAGCCACGTGATCAGTGCATGATCAGCCACGTCATCAGTGCATAATCAGTCACGTGATCAGTGCATGGTCAGTCACGTGATCAGTGCATGATCATCCATGTGATCAGTGCATGTGGAGTCATGTAGTCAATGAATGATAGCGCCGTAATCAGTGCACGATCAATCCCGTGATGAGTGTATGATCAGCCACGTGATCAGTGCAAGATAGCTACGTGATCAGTGCATGATCAGCCACGTAATCAGTGCATGATAGCAAGGTGAGCAGTGCATACAACTACGTGATCAGTGCATGTGCAATCACGTGATCAGTGCATGAGAGCCACGTGATCAGTGCATGATCATTCAAGTGATAGGTGTGTGATCAGCGACGTGAACAGTGCATGCTCAGTCACGTAATCATGCCTGCTGAGCTGCGTGATTACTGTCTTCTCATCTGCTTGACAATTGCCAGCTGAGCTGTATGATTTCTGCCTGTCATCTCCTTGACAATTGCCACCTGCGCTGCATAATTCCTGCCTGCTCATCTACTTGATTATTTCCAGCTGAGCAGCATGATTTCTCAGAGCTGAGTTCCATGATTATTGCCTGCTGACTGATTCCTGCATACGCAGCTCTTTGTTCATTGCCTCCAGATGCACATGATCAGTGTATGACACCAAACATGATCAGTCACATGATGAATGCATGATAAGCCAGGTGATCAGTGCATGATCAGCCATGTGACCAGTACATGGTAGCTGCGTGATCACTGCATGATCAGCCACGTGAGCAGTGCATGATAGCCATGTAATCAGTGCATGATCAGTCACGTGATCAGTGCATGATCAGTCACGTTTTCAGTTCAAGATCAATTACGTGATCAGTGCATGATCACTCACGGGACCAGTACATGCTAGCTACGGGATCATTGCATGATCAGGCACGTGATCAGTGAATGATCAATTACGTGATCAGTGCATGATCAGTTACGTGAGCAGTGTATGATAAGCCACGTGATCAGTGCATGGTCAGACACGTGAACAGTGTATGATTAGCCACGTGATCAGTGCATGATTCCAGCCTGTCATCTGCTTGACAATTGCCAGCTGTGCTGTGTAATTCCTGCCTGCTCAGCTGCTTGATTATTGCCAGCTGAGCAGCATGATTCCTCACAGCTGAGTTCCATGATTATTGCCTGCTGACTGTTTGATTCGTGCCTACTCAGCTCTTTGTTAATTGCCTCCAGAGGCACATGATCAGTGTATGATAGCAAACATGCTCAGCGCATGATCAGTCACATGGTCAGCGCCATTAAGTCACATGATCACTTCATGATAGTCCATGCTCACTCACGGTAACAGTGCATGATCAGCCACGTGATCAGTGCATGATAGCCACGTGATCATTGCATGATAGCCACGTGATCAGTGCATGATCAGCCAGGTGATCAGTGAATGATTGCTACGTGATCAGTTCATGATTAGTCACGGGATCTGTGCATGACCAGGCAGGTGATCAGTGTATGATCAGCCACATGATCAGTGCATGATAGCCACGTGATCAGTGCATGATCAGTCACCTGATGGGTGTATGATCAGTCACATGACCGGTACATGGTAGCTACATGATCATTGCATGATCAGCCACGTGAGTAGTGCATGATAGCCACGTGATCAGTGCATGATTAGTGACGTGATCAGTGCATGATCAGTCAGGTAATCTGTGCATGACCAGGCACGTGATCAGTGTATGATCAGCCATGTGATCAGTGCATGATAGGCACGTGATCAGTGCATGATAAGTCACGTGATCAGTGCATGATCAGTCAAGTGATCAGTGCATGATCAGCCACATGATCAGTGCAAGATGAATTACGTCATCAGTGCATGATCAGTCACGTGACCAGTACATGGTAGCTGCGTGATCAGTGTATGGCCAGCCAAGTGATCAGTGCATGATAGCCACGTGATCAGTGCATGATCAGTCACGTGATCAGTGCATGATCAGTCACGTGATCAGTGCATGATCAGCCACATGATCAGTGCATGATCAGTCACGTGACCAGTACATGGTAGCTGCGTGATCATTTCATGATCAGCCACGTTAGCAGTGCATGATAGCCACGTGTTCAGTGCTTGATCAGCCACGTGATCAGTGTATGATCAATTACGTGATCAGTGCAAGATCAGTCACGTGACCAGTACATGGTAGCTATGTGATCATTGCATGATCAGCCGCGTGATCAGTGCATGATAGACACGTGATCAGTGCATGATATCCCCGTGATCAGTGAATGATAGCCAGGTGATCAGTGCATGATAACCACGTGATCAGTGCATGATCAGTCACGTGATACGTGTGTGATCAGCCACGTGATCAGTGCATGATGAGTCAGGTAATCAGTGCAGGATTAATTACATGATCAGTGCATGATCAGTCACGTGACCAGTACATGGTTGCTACGTGATCATTGCATGATCAGCCACGCGAGCAGTGCATGATAGCCACGTGATCAGTGCATAATCAGTCACGTGATCAGTACATGTTCAGTCACGTGAACAGTGCATGATCATTTACGTGATCTGTGCATGATCAGTCACGTGACCAGTATATGGTAGCTACGTGAACATTGCATGACCAGCCAGGTGAGAAGTGCATGATAGCCACCTGATGTGTGCATGATCAGTTACGTGAGCAGAATATGATCAGCCACGTGATCAGTGCATGAGTGCCACGTGATCAGTGCATGATCAGTCACGTGACAGGTGTGTGATAAGCCACGTGAACAGTGCATGTTCAGCCACGTGATCAGTGCATGATATCCACGTGATCATTGCATGATAAGTTTCGTGAACAGTGTATGATCAGCCACGTGAGCAGTGCATGGTCAGACATGTGAACAGTGTATGATCAAACACGTGATCAGTGCATGATATCCACGTGATCACTGCATGATCAGTCTCGTGAACAGTGCATGATAAGTCACCTGATCAGTGTATGATCAATTACGTGATCAGTGCATGATCACTCACGTGACCAGTATATGGTAGCTACGTGATCATTGCATGATCAGCCACGTGAGCAGTGCATGATAGCCGTGTGATCACTGCATGATCTGTCACATGATCAGTGCATGTTTATCCACGTGATCAGTGCATGGGCAGTCAGGTGATCAGTGCATGATACAGATGTGATCAGTGCAAGATCAGTCTCGGGATCAGTGTATGATCAACCACGTGATCAGTGCACGATAGCCAGGTAATGAGTGAACGATTGCCAGATGTTCAGGTCATTATCAGTCACGTGATCAGTGTATGATCAGCCAAGTAATCAGTGCATGATTGACACGTGATCAGTGCATGGTCAGTCACGTGATCAGTGCATGGTCAGTCACGTGATCAGTGCATGATCAGTCACGTGATCAGTGCATGATCAGCCACATGATCAGTGCATGATCAATTACGTCATCAGTGCATGATCAGTCCCGTGACCAGTACATGGTAGCTGCGTGATCAGTGTATGACAAGCCAAGTGATCAGTGCATGATAGCCACGTGATCAGTGCATGATCAATTACGTCATCAGGGCATGATCAGTCACGTGACCAGTACATGGCAGCTGCGTGATAATTGCATGATCAGCCAAGTTAGCAGTGCATGATAGCCACGTGATCAGTGCATGATCAGTCACGTGATCAGTGCATGATTATTCACGTGTTCAGTGCATGATCTGCCACGTGATCAGTGCATGATAAATTACGTGATCAGTGCATGATCAGTCATGTGATCAGTACATGGGAGCTACGTGATCATTGCATGATCAGCCACGTGATTAGTGCATGATAGCCACGTAATCAGTGCATGATCAGTCATGTGATACGTGTGTGATCAGCCACGTTATCAGTGCATGATATCCACGTGATCAGTGAATGATAGCCACGTGATTAGTGCATGATAGCCACGTGATCAGTGCATGATCAGTCACGTTATTCGTGTGTGATCAGCCACGTGATCAGTGCATGATGAGTCAGGTGATCAGTGCAGGATTAATTACGTGATCAGTGCATGATCAGTCACGTGACCAGTACATGGCTACTACGTGATCATTGCATGATCAGCCACGTGAGCAGTGCATGATAGCCACGTGATCAGTGCGTGATCAGTCACGTGATCAGTACATTATCAGTCACGTGAAAAGTGCATGATCATTTACGTGATCTGTGCATGATCAGTCACGTGACCAGTATATGGTAGCTACGTGAACATTGCATGACCAGCCAGGTGAGAAGTGCATGATAGCCACCTGATGTGTGCATGATCAGTTACGTGAGCAGAATATGATCAGCCACGTGGTCAGGGCATGAGTGCCAAGTGATCAGTGCATTATCAGTCACGTGACAGGTGTGTGATAATCCACGTGAACAGTGCATGTTCAGCCACGTGATCAGTGCATGATATCCACGTGATCAGTGCATGATCAGTTACGTGAAGAGTGTATGATCAGCCAAGTTAGCAGTGCATGATCAGACACGTGAACAGTGTATGATCAAACAGGTGATCAGTGCATGATATCCACGTGATCAGTGCATGATCATTCTCGTGAACAGTGCATGATAAGTCACCTGATCAGTGCATGATCACTCACGTGACCAGCATATGTTAGCTACGTGATCATTGCATGATCAGCCACGTGAGCAGTGCATGATAGCCGCGTGATCACTGCATGATCTGTCACATGATCAGTGCATGTTTATCCACGTGATCAGTGCATGGGCAGTCAGGTGATCAGTGCATGATACAGACGTGATCAGTACAAGATCAGTCTCGGGATCAGTGTATGATCAACCACGTGATCAGTGCTCGATAGCCAGGTAATGAGTGCATGATAGCCAGATGATCAGGGCATTATCAGTCACGTGATCAGTGTATGATCAGCCAGGTAATCAGTGCATGATTGCCAACTCATCAGTGCATGATCAGTCACGTGATCAGTGCATGGTCACTCCCGTGATCAGTGCATGATCAGTCACGTGATCAGTGCATGATAGCCACGTGATCAGTGCATGATCAGTTATGTGAGCAGTGTATGATCAGCCACGTGATCAGTGCATGGTCAGACATGTGAACAGTGTATGATCAGCCACGTGATCAGTGCATGATAGCCACGTGATCAGTACATGATAGCCACGTGATTAGTGCATGATCAGTCACGTGTTACGTGTGTGATCAGCCACGTGATCAGTGCATGATATCCAAGTGATCAGAGCTTGATAGCCACGGGATCGGTGCATGTGGGCCCCGTGATCAGTGCATGATCAGTCACGTGATACATGTGTGATCAGGAACCTGATCAGTAAATGATCAGCCACGTGATCAGTGCAGGATAAATTACGTGATCAGTGCATGATCAGTCACGTGACCAGTACATGGTTGCTACATGATCATTGCATGATCAGCCACGTGACCAGAGCATGATAGCCACGTGATCAGTGCATGATCAGTCACGTGATCAGTACATGATCAGTCACGTGATCAGTGCATGATCAGTCACGTGACCTGTACATGGCAGCTACATGATCATTGCATGATCAGCCACGTGAGAAGTGCATGATAGCCACGTGATCACTGCATGATCAGTCACGTGATCAGTGCATGATCAGTCATGTGACCAGTACATGGTAGCTGCGAGATCGTCGCATGATCAGCCACGTGAGCAGTGCATGATAGCCACCTGATCAGTGCATGATCAGACACGAGATCAGTGCATGATCAGTCACGTGATCAGTGCATGATCAGCCACGTGATTAGTGCATGACCAGGAACGTGATCAGTGTATGTCTAGCCAAGTGATCAGTGCATGATAGCCACGTGATCTGTGCATGATCAGTCACATGATAAGTGCATGATCAGTCACGTGATAGGTGTGTGATCAGCCACGTGAACAGTGCATGCTCAGTCACGTGATCAGGGCCTGCTGAGCTGCGTGATTACTGTCTGCTCATCTGCTTGACAATTTCCAGCTGAGCTGCACGATTCCTGCCTGTCATCTCCTTGACTATTGCCACCTGTGCTGCGTAATTCCTGCCTGCTCATCTGCTTGATTATTGCCAGCTGAGCAGCATGATTTCTCACAGCTGAGTTCCATGATTATTGCCTGCTGACTGATTCCTGCCTACTCAGCTCTTTGTTCATTGCCTCCAGAGGCACATGATCAGTGTATGACACCAAACATGATCAGCACATGATCAGTCACATGATCAGTGCATGATAAGCCACGTGATCAGTGCATGATCAGTCATGTGATCAGTGCATGATCAGTCACGTGATCAGTGCATGGTAGCTGCGTGATCATTGCATGATCAGCCACGTGATCAGTGCATGATGCCACGTGATCAGTGCATGATCAGTCACGTGATCAGTGCATGATCAGCCACGTGATCAGTGCATGATCAGCCACGTGATCAGTGCATGATCAGTCACGTGACAGTGCATGATCAGCCACGTGATCAGTGCATGATCAGCCACGTGATCAGTGCATGATAGTCACGTGATCAGTGCATGATAGCCACGTGATCAGTGCATGATCAGTCACGTGATCAGTGTGTGATCAGCCACGTGATCAGTGCATGATATCCACGTGATCAGTGCATGATAGCCACGTGATCAGTGCATGATCAGTCACGTGATCAGTGCATGATCAGTCACGTGATGTGTGATCAGCCACGTGATCAGTGCATGATCAGCCACGTGATCAGTGCATGATCAATTACGTGATCAGTGCATGATCAGTCACGTGATCAGTGCATGATAGCTACGTGATCAGTGCATGATCAGCCACGTGATCAGTGCATGATAGCTCGTGATCAGTGCATGATAGCCACGTGATCAGTGCATGAGAGCCACGTGATCAGTGCATGATCAGTCACGTGATCATGTGTGATCAGCCACGTGATCAGTGCATGATGAGCCACGTGATCAGTGCATGATCAATTACGTGATCAGTGCATGATCAGTCACGTGACCAGTACATGGTTGCTACGTGATCAGTGCATGATCAGCCACGTGAGCAGTGCATGATAGCCACGTGATCAGTGCATGATCAGTCACGTGATCAGTGTATGATCAGCCACGTGATCAGTGCATGATGCCACGTGATCAGTGCATGATATGTCACGTGACAGGTGCATGATCAGCCACGTGATCAGTGCATGATCAGCCACGTGATCAGTGCATGATCAGTCACGTGATCAGTGCATGATCAGTCACGTGATCAATGTATGATCAGCCACGTGATCAGTGCATGATCAGTCACGTGATCATTTCATGATCAGCCACATGATCAGTGCATGACCAGGCACGTGATCAGTGCATGTCCAGCCAAGTGATCAGTGCATGGTCAGACACGTGAACAGTGTATGATCAACCACGTGATCAGTGCATGATATCCAAGTGATCAGTGCATGATCATCACGTGATCAGTGTATGATCAGCCACGTGAATAGTGCGTGCTCAGTCACGTGATCAGGGCCTGCTGAGCTGCGTGATTACTGTCTGCTCATCTGCTTGACAATTGCCAGCTAAGCTGCATGATTCCTGCCTGTCATCTGCTTGACAATTGCCAGCTGTGCTGCGTAATTCCTGCCTGCTCAGCTGCTTGATTATTGCAAGCTGAGCAGCATGATTCCTCACACCTGAGTTCCATGATTATTGCCTGCTGACTGTTTGATTCGTGCCTACTCAGCTCTTTGTTTATTGCCTCCAGAGGCAAATGATCAGTGTACGATAGCAAACATGATCAGCGCATGATCAGTCACATGATCAGAGCCATTAAGTCACGTGATCACTACATAATAGTCATGTGATCACTCCATGCTCAGTCACGGTATCAGTGCATGATCAGCCACGTGATCAGTGCATGATCAGCCACGTGATCAGTGCATGACCAGGAACGTGATCAGTGTATGTCTAGCCAAGTGATCAGTGCATGATAGCCACGTGATCTGTGCATGATCAGTCACATGATCAGTGCATGATCAGTCACGTGATAGGTGTGTGATCAGCCACGTGAACAGTGCATGCTCAGTCACGTGATCAGGGCCTGCTGAGCTGCGTGATTACTGTCTGCTCATCTGCTTGACAATTTCCAGCTGAGCTGCATGATTCCTGCCTTTCATCTCCTTGACAATTGCCACCTCTGCTGCGTAATTCCTGCCTGCTCATCTACTTGATTATTTCCAGCTGAGCAGCATGATTTCTCAGAGCTGAGTTCCATGATTATAGCCTGCTGACTGATTCCTGCCTACTCAGCTCTATGTTCATTGCTTCCAGAGGCACATGATCAGTGTGTGACACCAAACATGATCAGCACATGATCAGTTACATAATCAATGCATGATAAGCCAGGTGATCAGTGCATGATCAATTATGTGATCAGTGCATGATCAGTCATGTGACCAGTACATGGTAGCTGCGTGATCATAGCATGATCAGCCATGTGAGCAGTGCATGATAGCCACGTGAGCAGTGCATGATCTGTCACGTGATCTGTGCATGATCAGTCACGTGATCTGTGCATGATCAGTCACGTGATCAGTGCATGATCAATTACGTGATCAATGCATGATCAGTCACGTGACCAGGGCATGGTAGCTACGTGATCATTGCATGATCAGCCACGTGATCAGTGCATGATAGCCACGTGATCAGTGCATGATAGCCACGTGATCAGTGCATGATCAGTCACGTGATACGTGTGTGATCAGCCACGTGATCAGTGCATGATATCCCCGTGATCAGTGCAGGATAGCCACGTGATCACTTCATGATTATTTACGTGTTCAGTACATGATCAGTCACGTGATACGTGTGTGATAAGCCACCGGATCAGTGCGTGATGAGCCACGTGATCAGTGCAGGATCAATTACGTGATCAGTGCATGATCAGTCACATGACCAGTACATGGTAGCTACGTGATCATTGCGTGATCAGCCACGTGATCAGTGCATGATAGCTCCGTGATCAGTGCATGGTAGCCACATGATCAGTGCATGAGAGCCACGTGATCAGTGCATGATCAGTCACGTGATACATGTGTGATCAGCCACGTGATCAGTGCATGATGAGCCACGTGATCAGTGCAGGATCAATTACGTGATCAGTGCATGATCAGTCACGTGACCAGTACATGGTTGCTACGTGATCATTCCATGACGAGCCACGTGAGCAGTGCATGATAGCCACGTGATGTGTGCATGATCAGTAACATGAGCAGAGTATTATCAGCCACGTATTCAGTGCATGAGTGCCACGTGATCAGTGCATGATATGTCACGTGACAGGTGTGTGATCAGCCACGTGAACAGTGCATGTTCAGCCACGTGATCAGTGCATGATCAGTTACTTGAGCAGTGTATGATCAGCCACGTGATCAGTGCATGGTCAGACACGTGAACAGTGTATGATCAACCACGTGATCAGTGCATGATATCCAAGTGATCAGTGCATGATCATCACGTGATCAGTGTATGATCAGCCACGTGAATAGTGCGTGCTCAGTCACGTGGTAAGGGCTTGCTGAGCTGCGTGATTACTGTCTGCTCATCTGCTTGACAATTGCCAGCTGAGCTGCACGATTCCTGCCTGTCATCTGCTTGACAATTGCCAGCTGTGCTGCGTAATTCCTGCCTGCTCAGCTGCTTGATTATTGCCAGCTGAGCGGCATGATTCCTCACACCTGATTTCCATGATTATTGACTGCTGACTGTTTGATTCGTGCCTACTCACCTTTTTGTTTATTGCCTCCAGAGGTAAATGATCAGTGTATGATAGCAAACATGATCAGCGCATGATCAGTCACATGATCAGAGCCATTAAGTCACGTGATCACTACATGATAGTCATGTGATCAGTCCATGCTCAGTCACGGTATCAGTGCATGATCAGCCACGTGATCAGTGCATGATCAGCCAGGTGATCATTTCATGATAGCTATGTGATCAGTTCATGATTTGTCTCGTGATCTGTGCATGACCAGGCAGGTGGTCAGTGTATGATCAGCGACGTGATCAGTGCATGATCCGTCACCTAATGGGTGTATGATCAGTCACATGACCGGTACATGGTAGCTACGTGTTCATTGCATGATCAGCCACGTGAGTAGTGCATGATAGCCACGTGATCAGTGCATGATCAATCACGTGTTCAGTGCATGATCAGTCATGTAATATGTGCATGACCAGGCACATGATCAGTGTATGACCAGCCAAGTTATCAGTGCATGATAGCCACGTGATCAGTGCATGATCAGTCAGGTGATCAGTGCATTATCAGTTACGTGATCAGTGGATGATCAGGCACGTGATCAGTGCATGAGAGACACGTGATCAGTGCATGATCAGTTACGTGAGCAGTGTATGATCAGCCACGTGATCAGGGCATGGTCAGACACGTGAACAGTGTATGATCAACCACGTGATCAGTGCACGATAGCCAGGTAATGAGTGCACGATAGCCAGATTATCAGTGCATTATCAGTCACGTGATCAGTGTATGATCAGCCAAGTAATAAGTGCATGATAGCCAACTGATCAGTTTAGGATCCATCACGTGATGAGTGCATGGTCAGTCATGTGATCATTGCATGATCAGCCACGTGATGAGTGCATGATCAATTACGTGATCAGTTCATGATCAGTCACGTGATCAGTACATGATCAGTCACGTGAACAGTGCATGATCAGTCATGTGGTCAGTGTATGACCAGTCAAGTGATCAGTGCATGATAGCCACGTGATCAGTGCATGATCATTCACGTGATCAGTGCATGATCAGTCACGTGATCAGTGTATGATCAGCCACATGATCAGTGCATGATCAGCCAAATGATAAGTGCATGATCAATTACGTGATCAGTGCATGATCAGCCACGTGATCAGTTCATGATCAGTCACGTGATCAATACATGATCAGTCACGTGAACAGTGTGTGATCATTTAGGTAATCTGTGCATGATCAGTCACGTGACCAGTATAGGGTAGCTACGTGATCATTCCATGACGAGCCACGTGAGCAGTGCATGATAGAAACGTGATGTGTGCATGATGAGTTTCGTGAGCAGAGTATGATCAGCCACGTCATCAGTTCATGAGTGTCACGTGATCAGTGCATGATATGTCACGTGACAGGTGTGTGATAAGACACGTGAACAGTGCATGTTCAGCCACGTGATCAGTGCATGATAGCCACGTGATCAGTGCATGATCAGTTACATGAGCAGTGTATGATCAGCCACGTGAGCAGTGCATGCTCAGACACGTGAACAGTGTATGATCGTCCACGTGATCAGTGCACGGGCAGTCATGTGATCAGTGCATGATATAGACGTGAACAGTGCATGATCAGTCTCGTGATCAGTGCATGATAGCCACGTGATCAGTGCATGATCAGTCACGTGATCTGGGCCTGCTGAGCTGCGTGATTACTGTCTGCTCATCTGCTTGACAATTGCCAGCTGAGCTGCACGATTCCTGCCTGTCATCTGCTTGACAATTGCCAGCTGTGCTGCGTAATTCCTGCCTGCTCAGCTGCTTGATTATTGCCAGCTGAGCAGCATGATTCCTCACCTCTGAGTTCCATGATTATTGCCTGCTGACTGTTTGATTCGTGCCTACTCAGCTCTTTGTTTATTGCCTCCAGAGGCACATGATCAGTGTATGATAGCAAACATGATCAGCGCATGATCAGTCACATGATCAGCGCCATTAAGTCACGTGATCACTACATGATAGTCATGTGATCAGTCCATGTTCAGCCACGTGATCAGTGCATGATCAGTCACGTGATCAGTGCATGATCAGTTATGTGATCAGTGTATGATCAGCGACGTGATCAGTGCATGATCAGCCACATGATCAGTGCATGATCAGTCATGTGATACGTGTGTGATCAGCCACGTGATCAGTGCATGATGAGCCACGTGATCAGTGCAGGATCAATTACGTGATCAGTGCATGATCAGTCACGTGACCAGTACATGGTAGTTACATGATCATTGCCTGATCAGCCACGTGATCAGTGCATGATAGCCACGTGATCAGTGCATGATAGCCACGTGATCAGTGCATGATCAGTCATGTGATACGTGTGTGATCAGCCACGTGATCAGTGCATGATGAACCACGTGATCAGTGCAGGATCAATTACGTGATCAGTGCATGATCAGTCACGTGACCAGTACATGATTGCTTCGTGATCGTTGCATGATCAGCCACGTGAGCAGAGCAGGATAGCCACGTGATCAGTGCATGATCAGTCACGTGATCAGTACATGATCAGTCACGTGAGAGTGCATGATCATTTACGTGACCTTTGCATGATCAGTCACGTGAACAGAATATGGTAGCTACGTGATCATTCCATGAGGAGCCACGTGAGCAGTGCATGATAGCCACGTGATGTGTGCATGATCATTGACATGAGCAGAGTATGATCAGCCACGTGATCAGTGCATGAGTGCCACGTGATCAGTGCATGATATGTCACGTGACAGGTGTGTGATCAGCCACGTGAACAGTGCATGTTCAGCCACGTGATCAGTGCATGATAGCCATGTGATCAGTGCATGATCAGTTATGTGAGCAGTGTATGATCAGCCACGTGAACAGTGCATGCTCAGTCACGTGATCAGGGCCTGCTGAGCTGCGTGATTAGTGTCTGCTCATCTGCTTGACAATTGCCAGCTGAGCTGCACGATTCCTGCCTGTCATCTGCTTGACAATTGCCAGCTGTGCTGCGTAACTCCTGCCTGCTCAGCTGCTTGATTATTGCAAGCTGAGCAGCATGATTCCTCACAGCTGAGTTCCATGATTATTGCCTGCTGACTGTTTGATTCGTGCCTACTCAGCTCTTCGTTTATTGCCTCCAGAGGCACATGATCAGTGTATGATAGCAAACATGATCAGCGCATGATCAGTCACATGATCAGCGCCATTAAGTCACGTGATCACTACATGATAGTCATGTGATCAGTCCATGCTCAGTCACGGTATCAGTGCATGATCAGCCACGTGATCAGTGCATGGTCTGTCACAAGATAAGTGTATGATCATCCAAGTGATCAGTGCACGGGCAGTCATGTGATCAGTGCATGATATAGACGTGAACAGTGCATGATCAGTCTCGTGATCAGTGCATGATAGCCACGTGATCAGTGCATGATCAGTCACCTGATGGGTGTATGATCATTCACGTGACCTGTACATGGTAGCTACATGATCATTGCATGATCAGCCACGTGAGTAGTTCATGATAGCCACGTGATCACTGCAAGATCAGTCACGTGATCAGTGCATGATCAGTCATGTGACCAGTACATGGTAGCTGCGTGATCATGGCATGATCAGCCACGTGAGCAGTGCATGATAGCCACGTGATCAGTGCATGATCAGACACGAGATCAGTGCATGATCAGTCACGTGATCACTGCATGATCAGTCACGTGATCAGTGCATGACCAGGCACGTTATCAGTGTATGTCCAGCCAAGTGATCAGTGCATGATAGCCACGTGATCAGTGCATGATCAGTCACGTGATCAGTGCATGATCAGTTATGTGATCAGTGTATGATCAGCCACGTGATCAGTGCATGATCAGCCACATGATCAGTGCATGATCAATTACGTGATCAGTGCATGATCAGTCACATGACCAGTACATGGTAGCTACGTGATCATTGCCTGCTCAGCCACATGATCAGTGCATGATAGCCACGTGATCAGTGCATGATAGCCACGTGATCAGTGCATGATCAGTCATGTGATACGTGTGTGATCAGCCACGTGATCAGTGCATGATATCCACGTGATCAGTGCATGACAGCCACGTGATCAGTGCATGAGAGCCACGTGATCAGTGCATGATCATTCACGTGATACATGTGTGATCAGCCACGTGATCAGTGCATGATCAGTCATGTGATCAGTACATGATCAGTCACGTGAACAGTGCATGATCATTTACGTGATCTTTGCATGATCAGTCACGTTACCAGTATATGGTTGCTACGTGATCATTCCATGACGAACCAGGTGAGCAGTGCATGATAGCCACGTGATGTGTGCATGAGTTACGTGAGCAGAGTATGATCAGCCACGTGATCAGTGCATGAGTGCCACGTGATCAGTGCATGATCATTTACGTGAGCAGTATATGATCAGCCACGTGATCAGTGCATGGTCAGACACGTGAACAGTGTATGATTAGCCACGTGATCAGTGCACGGGCAGTCATGTGATCAGTGCATGATATAGACGTGAACAGTGCATGATCAGTCTCGTGATCAGTGCATGATAGCCAAGTGATCAGTGCATGATCAGTCACCTGATGGGTGTATGATCATTCACGTGACCTGTACATGGTAGCTACATGATCATTGCATGATCAGCCACGTGAGTAGTTCATGATAGCCACGTGATCACTGCATGATCAGTCACGTGATCAGTGCATGATCAGTCATGTGACCAGTACATGGTAGCTGCGTGATCATGGCATGATCAGCCACGTGAGCAGTGCATGATAGCCACGTGATCAGTGCATGATCAGACACGAGATCAGTGCATGATCAGTCACGTGATCAGTGCATAATCAGCCACGTGATCAGTGCATGACCAGGCATGTGATCAGTGTATGTCCAGCCAAGTGATCAGTGCATGATAGCCACGTGATCAGTGCATGATCAGTCACGTGATCAGTGCATGATCAGTTATGTGATCAGTGTATGATCAGCCACGTGATAAGTGCATGATCAGCCACATGATCAGTGCATGATCAATTACGTGATCAGTGCATGATCAGTCACGTGACCAGTACATGGTAGCTACGTGATCATTGCCTGATAAGCCACGTGATCAGTGCATGATAGCCACGTGATCAGTGCATGATAGCCACGTGATCAGTGCATACTCTTTCATGTGATACGTGTGTGATCAGCCACGTGATCAGTGCAGGATATCCACGTGATCAGTGCATGACAGCCACGTGATCAGTGCATGAGAGCCACGTGTTCAGTGCATGATCAGTCACGTGATACATGTGTGATCAGCCACGTGATCAGTGCATGATGAGCCACGTGATCAGTGCAGGATCAATTACGTGATCAGTGCATGATCAGTCACGTGACCAGTACATGGTTGCTACGTGATCGTTGCATGATCAGCCACGTGAGCAGAGCATGATAGCCACGTGGTCAGTGCATGATCAGTCACGTGAAGAGTGCATGATCATTGACGTGATCTTTGCATGGTCAGTCACGTTACCAGTATATGGTTGCTACGTGATATTTCCATGACGAGCCACGTGAGCAGTGCATGATAGCCACGTGATCAGTGGATGATCAGACACGAGATCAGTGCATGATCAGTCACGTGATCAGTGCATGATCAGCCACGTGAACAGTGCATGTTCAGTCACGTGATCTGGGCCTGCTGAGCTGCGTGATTACTGTCTGCTCATCTGCTTGACAATTGCCAGCTGAGCTGCACGATTCCTGCCTGTCATCTGCTTGACAATTGCCAGCTGTGCTGCCTAATTCCTGCCTGCTCAGCTGCTTGATTATTGCCAGCTGAGCAGCATGATTCCTCACCTCTGAGTTCCATGATTATTGCCTGCTGACTGTTTGATTCGTGCCTACTCAGCTCTTTGTTTATTGCCTCCAGAGGCACATGATCAGTGTATGATAGCAAACATGATCAGCGCATGATCAGTCACATGATCAGCGCCATTAAGTCACGTGATCACTACATGATAGTCATGTGATCAGTCCATGTTCAGCCACGTGATCAGTGCATGATCAGTCACGTGATCAGTGCATGATCAGTTATGTGATCAGTGTATGATCAGCGATGTGATCAGTGCATGATCAGCCACATGATCAGTGCATGATCAGTCATGTGATACGTGTGTGTTCAGCCACATGATCAGTGCATGATGAGCCACGTGATCAAGGCAGGATCAATTACGTGATCAGTGCATGATCAGTCACGTGACCAGTACATGGTAGTTGCATGATCATTGCCTGATCAGCCACGTGATCAGTGCATGATAGCCACGTGATCAGTGCATGATCAGTCATGTGATACGTGTGTGATCAGCCACGTGATCAGTGCATGATGAACCACGTGATCAGTGCAGGATCAATTACGTGATCAGTGCATGATCAGTCACGTGACCAGTACATGATTGCTTCGTGATCGTTGCATGATCAGCCACGTGAGCAGAGCAGGATAGCCACGTGATCAGTGCATGATCAGTCACGTGATCAGTACATGATCAGTCACGTGAGAGTGCATGATCATTTACGTGATCTTTGCATGATCAGTCACGTGAACAGAATATGGTAGCTACGTGATCATTCCATGACGAGCCACGTGAGCAGTGCATGATAGCCACGTGATGTGTGCATGATCATTGACGTGAGCAGAGTATGATCAGCCACGTGATCAGTGCATGAGTGCCACGTGATCAGTGCATGATATGTCACGTGACAGGTGTGTGATCAGCCACGTGAACAGTGCATGTTCAGCCACGTGATCAGTGCATGATAGCCACGTGATCAGTGCATGATCACTTATGTGAGCAGTGTATGATCAGCCACGTGAACAGTGCATGCTCAGTCACGTGATCAGGGCCTGCTGAGCTGCGTGATTAGTGTCTGCTCATCTGCTTGACAATTGCCAGCTGAGCTGCACGATTCCTGCCTGTCATCTGCTTGACAATTGCCAGCTGTGCTGCGTAACTCCTGCCTGCTCAGCTGCTTGATTATTGCAAGCTGAGCAGCATGATTCCTCACAGCTGAGTTCCATGATTATTGCCTGCTGACTGTTTGATTCGTGCCTACTCAGCTCTTCGTTTATTGCCTCCAGAGGCACATGATCAGTGTATGATAGCAAACATGATCAGCGCATGATCAGTCACATGATCAGCGCCATTAAGTCACGTGATCACTACATGATAGTCATGTGATCAGTCCATGCTCAGTCACGGTATCAGTGCATGATCAGCCACGTGATCAGTGCATGGTCTGTCACAAGATAAGTGTATGATCATCCAAGTGATCAGTGCACGGGCAGTCATGTGATCAGTGCATGATATAGACGTGAACAGTGCATGATCAGTCTCGTGATCAGTGCATGATAGCCACGTGATCAGTGCATGATCAGTCACCTGATGGGTGTATGAACATTCACGTGACCTGTACATGGTAGCTACATGATCATTGCATGATCAGCCACGTGAGTAGTTCATGATAGCCACGTGATCACTGCAAGATCAGTCACGTGATCAGTGCATGATCAGTCATGTGACCAGTACATGGTAGCTGCGTGATCATGGCATGATCAGCCACGTGAGCAGTGCATGATAGCCACGTGATCAGTGCATGATCAGACACGAGATCAGTGCATGATCAGTCACGTGATCACTGCATGATCAGTCACGTGATCAGTGCATGACCAGGCACGTTATCAGTGTATGTCCAGCCAAGTGATCAGTGCATGATAGCCACGTGATCAGTGCATGATCAGTCACGTGATCAGTGCATGATCAGTTATGTGATCAGTGTATGATCAGCCACGTGATCAGTGCATGATCAGCCACATGATCAGTGCATGATCAATTACGTGATCAGTGCATGATCAGTCACATGACCAGTACATGGTAGCTACGTGATCATTGCCTGCTCAGCCACATGATCAGTGCATGATAGCCACGTGATCAGTGCATGATAGCCACGTGATCAGTGCATGATCAGTCATGTGATACGTGTGTGATCAGCCACGTGATCAGTGCATGATATCCACGTGATCAGTGCATGACAGCCACGTGATCAGTGCATGAGAGCCACGTGATCAGTGCATGATCATTCACGTGATACATGTGTGATCAGCCACGTGATCAGTGCATGATCAGTCATGTGATCAGTACATGATCAGTCACGTGAACAGTGCATGATCATTTACGTGATCTTTGCATGATCAGTCACGTTACCAGTATATGGTTGCTACGTGATCATTCCATGACGAACCAGGTGATCAGTGCATGATAGCCACGTGATGTGTGCATGAGTTACGTGAGCAGAGTATGATCAGCCACGTGATCAGTGCATGAGTGCCACGTGATCAGTGCATGATCATTTACGTGAGCAGTATATGATCAGCCACGTGATCAGTGCATGGTCAGACACGTGAACAGTGTATGATTAGCCACGTGATCAGTGCACGGGCAGTCATGTGATCAGTGCATGATATAGACGTGAACAGTGCATGATCAGTCTCGTGATCAGTGCATGATAGCCAAGTGATCAGTGCATGATCAGTCACCTGATGGGTGTATGATCATTCACGTGACCTGTACATGGTAGCTACATGATCATTGCATGATCAGCCACGTGAGTAGTTCATGATAGCCACGTGATCACTGCATGATCAGTCACGTGATCAGTGCATGATCAGTCATGTTACCAGTACATGGTAGCTGCATGATCATGGCATGATCAGCCACGTGAGCAGTGCATGATAGCCACGTGATCAGTGCATGATCAGACACGAGATCAGTGCATGATCAGTCACGTGATCAGTGCATAATCAGCCACGTGATCAGTGCATGACCAGGCATGTGATCAGTGTATGTCCAGCCAAGTGATCAGTGCATGATAGCCACGTGATCAGTGCATGATCAGTCACGTGATCAGTGCATGATCAGTTATGTGATCAGTGTATGATCAGCCACGTGATAAGTGCATGATCAGCCACATGATCAGTGCATGATCAATTACGTGATCAGTGCATGATCAGTCACGTGACCAGTACATGGTAGCTACGTGATCATTGCCTGATAAGCCACGTGATCAGTGCATGATAGCCACGTGATCAGTGCATGATAGCCACGTGATCAGTGCATACTCTTTCATGTGATACGTGTGTGATCAGCCACGTGATCAGTGCAGGATATCCACGTGATCAGTGCATGACAGCCACGTGATCAGTGCATGAGAGCCACGTGTTCAGTGCATGATCAGTCACGTGATACATGTGTGATCAGCCACGTGATCAGTGCATGATGAGCCACGTGATCAGTGCAGGATCAATTACGTGATCAATGCATGATCAGTCACGTGACCAGTACATGGTTGCTACGTGATCGTTGCATGATCAGCCACGTGAGCAGAGCATGATAGCCACGTGGTCAGTGCATGATCAGTCACGTGAAGAGTGCATGATCATTGACGTGATCTTTGCATGGTCAGTCATGTTACCAGTATATGGTTGCTACGTGATATTTCCATGACGAGCCACGTGAGCAGTGCATGATACCCATGTGATCAGTGGATGATCAGACACGAGATCAGTGCATGATCAGTCACGTGATCAGTGCATGATCAGCCACGTGAACAGTGCATGTTCAGTCACGTGATCTGGGCCTGCTGAGCTGCGTGATTACTGTCTGCTCATCTGCTTGACAATTGCCAGCTGAGCTGCACGATTCCTGCCTGTCATCTGCTTGACAATTGCCAGCTGTGCTGCCTAATTCCTGCCTGCTCAGCTGCTTGATTATTGCCAGCTGAGCAGCATGATTCCTCACCTCTGAGTTCCATGATTATTGCCTGCTGACTGTTTGATTCGTGCCTACTCAGCTCTTTGTTTATTGCCTCCAGAGGCACATGATCAGTGTATGATAGCAAACATGATCAGCGCATGATCAGTCACATGATCAGCGCTATTAAGTCACGTGATCACTACATGATAGTCATGTGATCAGTCCATGTTCAGCCACGTGATCAGTGCATGATCAGTCACGTGATCAGTGCATGATCAGTTATGTGATCAGTGTATGATCAGCGACGTGATCAGTGCATGATCAGCCACATGATCAGTGCATGATCAGCCACGTGATCAGTGCATGATCAGTTACGTGAGCAGTGTATGATCAGCCACGTGATCAGGGCATGGTCAGACACGTGAACAGTGTATGATCAACCACGTGATCAGTGCACGATAGCCAGGTAATGAGTGCACGATAGCCAGATTATCAGTGCATTATCAGTCACGTGATCAGTGTATGATCAGCCAAGTAATAAGTGCATGATAGCCAACTGATCAGTTTAGGATCCATCACGTGATGAGTGCATGGTCAGTCATGTGATCATTGCATGATCAGCCACGTGATGAGTGCATGATCAATTACGTGATCAGTTCATGATCAGTCACGTGATCAGTACATGATCAGTCACGTGAACAGTGCATGATCAGTCATGTGGTCAGTGTATGACCAGTCAAGTGATCAGTGCATGATAGCCACGTGATCAGTGCATGATCATTCACGTGATCAGTGCATGATCAGTCACGTGATCAGTGTATGATCAGCCACATGATCAGTGCATGATCAGCCAAATGATAAGTGCATGATCAATTACGTGATCAGTGCATGATCAGCCACGTGATCAGTTCATGATCAGTCACGTGATCAATACATGATCAGTCACGTGAACAGTGTGTGATCATTTAGGTAATCTGTGCATGATCAGTCACGTGACCAGTATAGGGTAGCTACGTGATCATTCCATGACGAGCCACGTGAGCAGTGCATGATAGAAACGTGATGTGTGCATGATGAGTTTCGTGAGCAGAGTATGATCAGCCACGTCATCAGTTCATGAGTGTCACGTGATCAGTGCATGATATGTCACGTGACAGGTGTGTGATAAGACACGTGAACAGTGCATGTTCAGCCACGTGATCAGTGCATGATAGCCACGTGATCAGTGCATGATCAGTTACATGAGCAGTGTATGATCAGCCACGTGAGCAGTGCATGCTCAGACACGTGAACAGTGTATGATCGTCCACATGATCAGTGCACGGGCAGTCATGTGATCAGTGCATGATATAGACGTGAACAGTGCATGATCAGTCTCGTGATCAGTGCATGATAGCCACGTGATCAGTGCATGATCAGTCACGTGATCTGGGCCTGCTGAGCTGCGTGATTACTGTCTGCTCATCTGCTTGACAATTGCCAGCTGAGCTGCACGATTCCTGCCTGTCATCTGCTTGACAATTGCCAGCTGTGCTGCCTAATTCCTGCCTGCTCAGCTGCTTGATTATTGCCAGCTGAGCAGCATGATTCCTCACCTCTGAGTTCCATGATTATTGCCTGCTGACTGTTTGATTCGTGCCTACTCAGCTCTTTGTTTATTGCCTCCAGAGGCACATGATCAGTGTATGATAGCAAACATGATCAGCGCATGATCAGTCACATGATCAGCGCCATTAAGTCACGTGATCACTACATGATAGTCATGTGATCAGTCCATGTTCAGCCACGTGATCAGTGCATGATCAGTCACGTGATCAGTGCATGATCAGTTATGTGATCAGTGTATGATCAGCGATGTGATCAGTGCATGATCAGCCACATGATCAGTGCATGATCAGTCATGTGATACGTGTGTGATCAGCCACGTGATCAGTGCATGATGAGCCACGTGATCAGTGCAGGATCAATTACGTGATCAGTGCATGATCAGTCACGTGACCAGTACATGGTAGTTACATGATCATTGCCTGATCAGCCACGTGATCAGTGCATGATAGCCACGTGATCAGTGCATGATAGCCACGTGATCAGTGCATGATCAGTCATGTGATACGTGTGTGATCAGCCACGTGATCAGTGCATGATGAACCACGTGATCAGTGCAGGATCAATTACGTGATCAGTGCATGATCAGTCACGTGACCAGTACATGATTGCTTCGTGATCGTTGCATGATCAGCCACGTGAGCAGAGCAGGATAGCCACGTGATCAGTGCATGATCAGTCACGTGATCAGTACATGATCAGTCACGTGAGAGTGCATGATCATTTACGTGATCTTTGCATGATCAGTCACGTGAACAGAATATGGTAGCTACGTGATCATTCCATGAGGAGCCACGTGAGCAGTGCATGATAGCCACGTGATGTGTGCATGATCATTGACATGAGCAGAGTATGATCAGCCACGTGATCAGTGCATGAGTGCCACGTGATCAGTGCATGATATGTCACGTGACAGGTGTGTGATCAGCCACGTGAACAGTGCATGTTCAGCCACGTGATCAGTGCATGATAGCCATGTGATCAGTGCATGATCAGTTATGTGAGCAGTGTATGATCAGCCACGTGAACAGTGCATGCTCAGTCACGTGATCAGGGCCTGCTGAGCTGCGTGATTAGTGTCTGCTCATCTGCTTGACAATTGCCAGCTGAGCTGCACGATTCCTGCCTGTCATCTGCTTGACAATTGCCAGCTGTGCTGCGTAACTCCTGCCTGCTCAGCTGCTTGATTATTGCAAGCTGAGCAGCATGATTCCTCACAGCTGAGTTCCATGATTATTGCCTGCTGACTGTTTGATTCGTGCCTACTCAGCTCTTCGTTTATTGCCTCCAGAGGCACATGATCAGTGTATGATAGCAAACATGATCAGCGCATGATCAGTCACATGATCAGCGCCATTAAGTCACGTGATCACTACATGATAGTCATGTGATCAGTCCATGCTCAGTCACGGTATCAGTGCATGATCAGCCACGTGATCAGTGCATGGTCTGTCACAAGATAAGTGTATGATCATCCAAGTGATCAGTGCACGGGCAGTCATGTGATCAGTGCATGATATAGACGTGAACAGTGCATGATCAGTCTCGTGATCAGTGCATGATAGCCACGTGATCAGTGCATGATCAGTCACCTGATGGGTGTATGATCATTCACGTGACCTGTACATGGTAGCTACATGATCATTGCATGATCAGCCACGTGAGTAGTTCATGATAGCCACGTGATCACTGCAAGATCAGTCACGTGATCAGTGCATGATCAGTCATGTGACCAGTACATGGTAGCTGCGTGATCATGGCATGATCAGCCACGTGAGCAGTGCATGATAGCCACGTGATCAGTGCATGATCAGACACGAGATCAGTGCATGATCAGTCACGTGATCACTGCATGATCAGTCACGTGATCAGTGCATGACCAGGCACGTTATCAGTGTATGTCCAGCCAAGTGATCAGTGCATGATAGCCACGTGATCAGTGCATGATCAGTCACGTGATCAGTGCATGATCAGTTATGTGATCAGTGTATGATCAGCCACGTGATCAGTGCATGATCAGCCACATGATCAGTGCATGATCAATTACGTGATCAGTGCATGATCAGTCACATGACCAGTACATGGTAGCTACGTGAACATTGCCTGCTCAGCCACATGATCAGTGCATGATAGCCACGTGATCAGTGCATGATAGCCACGTGATCAGTGCATGATCAGTCATGTGATACGTGTGTGATCAGCCACGTGATCAGTGCATGATATCCACGTGATCAGTGCATGACAGCCACGTGATCAGTGCATGAGAGCCACGTGATCAGTGCATGATCATTCACGTGATACATGTGTGATCAGCCACGTGATCAGTGCATGATCAGTCATGTGATCAGTACATGATCAGTCACGTGAACAGTGCATGATCATTTACGTGATCTTTGCATGATCAGTCACGTTACCAGTATATGGTTGCTACGTGATCATTCCATGACGAACCAGGTGAGCAGTGCATGATAGCCACGTGATGTGTGCATGAGTTACGTGAGCAGAGTATGATCAGCCACGTGATCAGTGCATGAGTGCCACGTGATCAGTGCATGATCATTTACGTGAGCAGTATATGATCAGCCACGTGATCAGTGCATGGTCAGACACGTGAACAGTGTATGATTAGCCACGTGATCAGTGCACGGGCAGTCATGTGATCAGTGCATGATATAGACGTGAACAGTGCATGATCAGTCTCGTGATCAGTGCATGATAGCCAAGTGATCAGTGCATGATCAGTCACCTGATGGGTGTATGATCATTCACGTGACCTGTACATGGTAGCTACATGATCATTGCATGATCAGCCACGTGAGTAGTTCATGATAGCCACGTGATCACTGCATGATCAGTCACGTGATCAGTGCATGATCAGTCATGTGACCAGTACATGGTAGCTGCGTGATCATGGCATGATCAGCCACGTGAGCAGTGCATGATAGCCACGTGATCAGTGCATGATCAGACACGAGATCAGTGCATGATCAGTCACGTGATCAGTGCATAATCAGCCACGTGATCAGTGCATGACCAGGCATGTGATCAGTGTATGTCCAGCCAAGTGATCAGTGCATGATAGCCACGTGATCAGTGCATGATCAGTCACGTGATCAGTGCATGATCAGTTATGTGATCAGTGTATGATCAGCCACGTGATAAGTGCATGATCAGCCACATGATCAGTGCATGATCAATTACGTGATCAGTGCATGATCAGTCACGTGACCAGTACATGGTAGCTACGTGATCATTGCCTGATAAGCCACGTGATCAGTGCATGATAGCCACGTGATCAGTGCATGATAGCCACGTGATCAGTGCATACTCTTTCATGTGATACGTGTGTGATCAGCCACGTGATCAGTGCAGGATATCCACGTGATCAGTGCATGACAGCCACGTGATCAGTGCATGAGAGCCACGTGTTCAGTGCATGATCAGTCACGTGATACATGTGTGATCAGCCACGTGATCAGTGCATGATGAGCCACGTGATCAGTGCAGGATCAATTACGTGATCAGTGCATGATCAGTCACGTGACCAGTACATGGTTGCTACGTGATCGTTGCATGATCAGCCACGTGAGCAGAGCATGATAGCCACGTGGTCAGTGCATGATCAGTCACGTGAAGAGTGCATGATCATTGACGTGATCTTTGCATGGTCAGTCACGTTACCAGTATATGGTTGCTACGTGATATTTCCATGACGAGCCACGTGAGCAGTGCATGATAGCCACGTGATCAGTGGATGATCAGACACGAGATCAGTGCATGATCAGTCACGTGATCAGTGCATGATCAGCCACGTGAACAGTGCATGTTCAGTCACGTGATCTGGGCCTGCTGAGCTGCGTGATTACTGTCTGCTCATCTGCTTGACAATTGCCAGCTGAGCTGCACGATTCCTGCCTGTCATCTGCTTGACAATTGCCAGCTGTGCTGCCTAATTCCTGCCTGCTCAGCTGCTTGATTATTGCCAGCTGAGCAGCATGATTCCTCACCTCTGAGTTCCATGATTATTGCCTGCTGACTGTTTGATTCGTGCCTACTCAGCTCTTTGTTTATTGCCTCCAGAGGCACATGATCAGTGTATGATAGCAAACATGATCAGCGCATGATCAGTCACATGATCAGCACCATTAAGTCACGTGATCACTACATGATAGTCATGTGATCAGTCCATGTTCAGCCACGTGATCAGTGCATGATCAGTCACGTGATCAGTGCATGATCAGTTATGTGATCAGTGTATGATCAGCGACGTGATCAGTGCATGATCAGCCACGTGATCAGTGCATGATCAGTCATGTGATACGTGTGTGATCAGCCACATGATCAGTGCATGATGAGCCACGTGATCAGTGCAGGATCAATTACGTGATCAGTGCATGATCAGTCACGTGACCAGTACATGGTAGTTGCATGATCATTGCCTGATCAGCCACGTGATCAGTGCATGATAGCCACGTGATCAGTGCATGATCAGTCATGTGATACGTGTGTGATCAGCCACGTGATCAGTGCATGATGAACCACGTGATCAGTGCAGGATCAATTACGTGATCAGTGCATGATCAGTCACGTGACCAGTACATGATTGCTTCGTGATCGTTGCATGATCAGCCACGTGAGCAGAGCAGGATAGCCACGTGATCAGTGCATGATCAGTCACGTGATCAGTACATGATCAGTCACGTGAGAGTGCATGATCATTTACGTGATCTTTGCATGATCAGTCACGTGAACAGAATATGGTAGCTACGTGATCATTCCATGACGAGCCACGTGAGCAGTGCATGATAGCCACGTGATGTGTGCATGATCATTGACGTGAGCAGAGTATGATCAGCCACGTGATCAGTGCATGAGTGCCACGTGATCAGTGCATGATATGTCACGTGACAGGTGTGTGATCAGCCACGTGAACAGTGCATGTTCAGCCACGTGATCAGTGCATGATAGCCACGTGATCAGTGCATGATCACTTATGTGAGCAGTGTATGATCAGCCACGTGAACAGTGCATGCTCAGTCACGTGATCAGGGCCTGCTGAGCTGCGTGATTAGTGTCTGCTCATCTGCTTGACAATTGCCAGCTGAGCTGCACGATTCCTGCCTGTCATCTGCTTGACAATTGCCAGCTGTGCTGCGTAACTCCTGCCTGCTCAGCTGCTTGATTATTGCAAGCTGAGCAGCATGATTCCTCACAGCTGAGTTCCATGATTATTGCCTGCTGACTGTTTGATTCGTGCCTACTCAGCTCTTCGTTTATTGCCTCCAGAGGCACATGATCAGTGTATGATAGCAAACATGATCAGCGCATGATCAGTCACATGATCAGCGCCATTAAGTCACGTGATCACTACATGATAGTCATGTGATCAGTCCATGCTCAGTCACGGTATCAGTGCATGATCAGCCACGTGATCAGTGCATGGTCTGTCACAAGATAAGTGTATGATCATCCAAGTGATCAGTGCACGGGCAGTCATGTGATCAGTGCATGATATAGACGTGAACAGTGCATGATCAGTCTCGTGATCAGTGCATGATAGCCACGTGATCAGTGCATGATCAGTCACCTGATGGGTGTATGATCATTCACGTGACCTGTACATGGTAGCTACATGATCATTGCATGATCAGCCACGTGAGTAGTTCATGATAGCCACGTGATCACTGCAAGATCAGTCACGTGATCAGTGCATGATCAGTCATGTGACCAGTACATGGTAGCTGCGTGATCATGGCATGATCAGCCACGTGAGCAGTGCATGATAGCCACGTGATCAGTGCATGATCAGACACGAGATCAGTGCATGATCAGTCACGTGATCACTGCATGATCAGTCACGTGATCAGTGCATGACCAGGCACGTTATCAGTGTATGTCCAGCCAAGTGATCAGTGCATGATAGCCACGTGATCAGTGCATGATCAGTCACGTGATCAGTGCATGATCAGTTATGTGATCAGTGTATGATCAGCCACGTGATCAGTGCATGATCAGCCACATGATCAGTGCATGATCAATTACGTGATCAGTGCATGATCAGTCACATGACCAGTACATGGTAGCTACGTGATCATTGCCTGCTCAGCCACATGATCAGTGCATGATAGCCACGTGATCAGTGCATGATAGCCACGTGATCAGTGCATGATCAGTCATGTGATACGTGTGTGATCAGCCACGTGATCAGTGCATGATATCCACGTGATCAGTGCATGACAGCCACGTGATCAGTGCATGAGAGCCACGTGATCAGTGCATGATCATTCACGTGATACATGTGTGATCAGCCACGTGATCAGTGCATGATCAGTCATGTGATCAGTACATGATCAGTCACGTGAACAGTGCATGATCATTTACGTGATCTTTGCATGATCAGTCACGTTACCAGTATATGGTTGCTACGTGATCATTCCATGACGAACCAGGTGATCAGTGCATGATAGCCATGTGATGTGTGCATGAGTTACGTGAGCAGAGTATGATCAGCCACGTGATCAGTGCATGAGTGCCACGTGATCAGTGCATGATCATTTACGTGAGCAGTATATGATCAGCCACGTGATCAGTGCATGGTCAGACACGTGAACAGTGTATGATTAGCCACGTGATCAGTGCACGGGCAGTCATGTGATCAGTGCATGATATAGACGTGAACAGTGCATGATCAGTCTCGTGATCAGTGCATGATAGCCAAGTGATCAGTGCATGATCAGTCACCTGATGGGTGTATGATCATTCACGTGACCTGTACATGGTAGCTACATGATCATTGCATGATCAGCCACGTGAGTAGTTCATGATAGCCACGTGATCACTGCATGATCAGTCACGTGATCAGTGCATGATCAGTCATGTTACCAGTACATGGTAGCTTCTTGATCATGGCATGATCAGCCACGTGAGCAGTGCATGATAGCCACGTGATCAGTGCATGATCAGACACGAGATCAGTGCATGATCAGTCACGTGATCAGTGCATAATCAGCCACGTGATCAGTGCATGACCAGGCATGTGATCAGTGTATGTCCAGCCAAGTGATCAGTGCATGATAGCCACGTGATCAGTGCATGATCAGTCACGTGATCAGTGCATGATCAGTTATGTGATCAGTGTATGATCAGCCACGTGATAAGTGCATGATCAGCCACATGATCAGTGCATGATCAATTACGTGATCAGTGCATGATCAGTCACGTGACCAGTACATGGTAGCTACGTGATCATTGCCTGATAAGCCACGTGATCAGTGCATGATAGCCACGTGATCAGTGCATGATAGCCACGTGATCAGTGCATACTCTTTCATGTGATACGTGTGTGATCAGCCACGTGATCAGTGCAGGATATCCACGTGATCAGTGCATGACAGCCACGTGATCAGTGCATGAGAGCCACGTGTTCAGTGCATGATCAGTCACGTGATACATGTGTGATCAGCCACGTGATCAGTGCATGATGAGCCACGTGATCAGTGCAGGATCAATTACGTGATCAATGCATGATCAGTCACGTGACCAGTACATGGTTGCTACGTGATCGTTGCATGATCAGCCACGTGAGCAGAGCATGATAGCCACGTGGTCAGTGCATGATCAGTCACGTGAAGAGTGCATGATCATTGACGTGATCTTTGCATGGTCAGTCATGTTACCAGTATATGGTTGCTACGTGATATTTCCATGACGAGCCACGTGAGCAGTGCATGATACCCATGTGATCAGTGGATGATCAGACACGAGATCAGTGCATGATCAGTCACGTGATCAGTGCATGATCAGCCACGTGAACAGTGCATGTTCAGTCACGTGATCTGGGCCTGCTGAGCTGCGTGATTACTGTCTGCTCATCTGCTTGACAATTGCCAGCTGAGCTGCACGATTCCTGCCTGTCATCTGCTTGACAATTGCCAGCTGTGCTGCCTAATTCCTGCCTGCTCAGCTGCTTGATTATTGCCAGCTGAGCAGCATGATTCCTCACCTCTGAGTTCCATGATTATTGCCTGCTGACTGTTTGATTCTTGCCTACTCAGCTCTTTGTTTATTGCCTCCAGAGGCACATGATCAGTGTATGATAGCAAACATGATCAGCGCATGATCAGTCACATGATCAGCGCTATTAAGTCACGTGATCACTACATGATAGTCATGTGATCAGTCCATGTTCAGCCACGTGATCAGTGCATGATCAGTCACGTGATCAGTGCATGATCAGTTATGTGATCAGTGTATGATCAGCGACGTGATCAGTGCATGATCAGCCACATGATCAGTGCATGATCAGTCATGTGATACGTGTGTGATCAGCCACGTGATCAGTGCATGATGAGCCACGTGATCAGTGCAGGATCAATTACGTGATCAGTGCATGATCAGTCACGTGACCAGTACATGGTAGTTGCATGATCATTGCCTGATCAGCCACGTGATCAGTGCATGATAGCCACGTGATCAGTGCATGATAGCCACGTGATCAGTGCATGATCAGTCATGTGATACGTGTGTGATCAGCCACGTGATCAGTGCATGATGAACCACGTGATCAGTGCAGGATCAATTACGTGATCAGTGCATGATCAGTCACGTGACAAGTACATGATTGCTTCGTGATCGTTGCATGATCAGCCACGTGAGCAGAGCAGGATAGCCACGTGATCAGTGCATGATCAGTCACGTGATCAGTACATGATCAGTCACGTGAGAGTGCATGATCATTTACGTGATCTTTGCATGATCAGTCACGTGAACAGAATATGGTAGCTACGTGATCATTCCATGACGAGCCACGTGAGCAGTGCATGATAGCCACGTGATGTGTGCATGATCATTGACGTGAGCAGAGTATGATCAGCCACGTGATCAGTGCATGAGTGCCACGAGATCAGTGCATGATATGTCACGTGACAGGTGTGTGATCAGCCACGTGAACAGTGCATGTTCAGCCACGTGATCAGTGCATGATAGCCACGTGATCAGTGCATGATCACTTATGTGAGCAGTGTATGATCAGCCACGTGAACAGTGCATGCTCAGTCACGTGATCAGGGCCTGCTGAGCTGCGTGATTAGTGTCTGCTCATCTGCTTGACAATTGCCACCTGAGCTGCACGATTCCTGCCTGTCATCTGCTTGACAATTGCCAGCTGTGCTGCGTAACTCCTGCCTGCTCAGCTGCTTGATTATTGCAAGCTGAGCAGCATGATTCCTCACAGCTGAGTTCCATGATTATTGCCTGCTGACTGTTTGATTCGTGCCTACTCAGCTCTTCGTTTATTGCCTCCAGAGGCACATGATCAGTGTATGATAGCAAACATGATCAGCGCATGATCAGTCACATGATCAGCGCCATTAAGTCACGTGATCACTACATGATAGTCATGTGATCAGTCCATGCTCAGTCACGGTATCAGTGCATGATCAGCCACGTGATCAGTGCATGGTCTGTCACAAGATAAGTGTATGATCATCCAAGTGATCAGTGCACGGGCAGTCATGTGATCAGTGCATGATATAGACGTGAACAGTGCATGATCAGTCTCGTGATCAGTGCATGATAGCCACGTGATCAGTGCTTGATCAGTCACCTGATGGGTGTATGATCATTCACGTGACCTGTACATGGTAGCTACATGATCATTGCATGATCAGCCACGTGAGTAGTTCATGATAGCCACGTGATCACTGCAAGATCAGTCACGTGATCAGTGCATGATCAGTCATGTGACCAGTACATGGTAGCTGCGTGATCATGGCATGATCAGCCACGTGAGCAGTGCATGATAGCCACGTGATCAGTGCATGATCAGACACGAGATCAGTGCATGATCAGTCACGTGATCACTGCATGATCAGTCACGTGATCAGTGCATGACCAGGCACGTTATCAGTGTATGTCAGCCAAGTGATCAGTGCATGATAGCCACGTGATCAGTGCATGATCAGTCACGTGATCAGTGCATGATCAGTTATGTGATCAGTGTATGATCAGCCACGTGATCAGTGCATGATCAGCCACATGATCAGTGCATGATCAATTACGTGATCAGTGAATGATCAGTCACATGACCAGTACATGGTAGCTACGTGATCATTGCCTGCTCAGCCACATGATCAGTGCATGATAGCCACGTGATCAGTGCATGATAGCCACGTGATCAGTGCATGATCAGTCATGTGATACGTGTGTGATCAGCCACGTGATCAGTGCATGATATCCACGTGATCAGTGCATGACAGCCACGTGATCAGTGCATGAGAGCCACGTGATCAGTGCATGATCATTCACGTGATACATGTGTGATCAGCCACGTGATCAGTGCATGATGAGCCACGTGATCAGTGCAGGATCAATTACGTGATCAGTGCATGATCAGTCACGTGACCAGTACATGGTAGTTACATGATCATTGCCTGATCAGCCACGTGATCAGTGCATGATAGCCACGTGATCAGTGCATGATAGCCACGTGACCAGTGCATGATCAGTCATGTGATACGTGTGTGATCAGCCACGTGATCAGTGCATGATGAACCACGTGATCAGTGCAGGATCAATTACGTGATCAGTGCATGATCAGTCACGTGACAAGTACATGATTGCTTCGTGATCGTTGCATGATCAGCCACGTGAGCAGAGCAGGATAGCCACGTGATCAGTGCATGATCAGTCACGTGATCAGTACATGATCAGTCACGTGAGAGTGCATGATCATTTACGTGATCTTTGCATGATCAGTCACGTGAACAGAATATGGTAGCTACGTGATCATTCCATGACGAGCCACGTGAGCAGTGCATGATAGCCACGTGATGTGTGCATGATCATTGACGTGAGCAGAGTATGATCAGCCACGTGATCAGTGCATGAGTGCCACGTGATCAGTGCATGATATGTCACGTGACAGGTGTGTGATCAGCCACGTGAACAGTGCATGTTCAGCCACGTGATCAGTGCATGATAGCCACGTGATCAGTGCATGATCAGTTATGTGAGCAGTGTATGATCAGCCAAGTGAACAGTGCATGCTCAGTCACGTGATCAGGGCCTGCTGAGCTGCGTGATTAGTGTCTGCTCATCTGCTTGACAATTGCCAGCTGAGCTGCACGATTCCTGCCTGTCATCTGCTTGACAATTGCCAGCTGTGCTGCGTAACTCCTGCCTGCTCAGCTGCTTGATTATTGCAAGCTGAGCAGCATGATTCCTCACAGCAGAGTTCCATGATTATTGCCTGCTGACTGTTTGATTCGTGCCTACTCAGCTCTTCGTTTATTGCCTCCAGAGGCACATGATCAGTGTATGATAGCAAACATGATCAGCGCATGATCAGTCACATGATCAGCGCCATTAAGTCACGTGATCACTACATGATAGTCATGTGATCAGTCCATGCTCAGTCACGGTATCAGTGCATGATCAGCCACGTGATCAGTGCATGGTCTGTCACAAGATAAGTGTATGATCATCCAAGTGATCAGTGCACGGGCAGTCATGTGATCAGTGCATGATATAGACGTGAACAGTGCATGATCAGTCTCGTGATCAGTGCATGATAGCCACGTGATCAGTGCATGATCAGTCACCTGATGGGTGTATGATCATTCACGTGACCTGTACATGGTAGCTACATGATCATTGCATGATCAGCCACGTGAGTAGTTCATGATAGCCACGTGATCACTGCATGATCAGTCACGTGATCAGTGCATGATCAGTCATGTTACCAGTACATGGTAGCTGCGTGATCATGGCATGATCAGCCACGTGAGCAGTGCATGATAGCCACGTGATCAGTGCATGATCAGACACGAGATCAGTGCATGATCAGTCACGTGATCAGTGCATAATCAGCCACGTGATCAGTGCATGACCAGGCACGTGATCAGTGTATGTCAGCCACGTGATCAGTGCATGATAGCCACGTGATCAGTGCATGATCAGTCACGTGATCAGTGCATGATCAGTTATGTGATCAGTGCATGATCAGCCACGTGATCAGTGCATGATCAGCCACGTGATCAGTGCATGATCAATTACGTGATCAGTGCATGATCAGTCACGTGATCAGTGCATGGTAGCTACGTGATCAGTGCATGATCAGCCACGTGATCAGTGCATGATAGCCACGTGATCAGTGCATGATCAGCCACGTGATCAGTGCATGATCAGTCATGTGATAGTGTGTGATCAGCCACGTGATCAGTGCATGATAGCCACGTGATCAGTGCATGATCAGTCACATGATCAGTGCATGATCAGTCACGTGATCAGGTGTGTGATCAGCCACGTGAACAGTGCATGCTCAGTCACGTGATCAGGGCCTGCTGAGCTGCGTGATTACTGTCTGCTCATCTGCTTGACAATTGCCACCTGAGCTGCACGATTCCTGCCTGTCATCTGCTTGACAATTGCCAGCTGTGCTGCGTAATTCCTGCCTGCTCATCTACTTGATTATTGCCAGCTGAGCAGCATGATTTCTCAGAGCTGAGTTCCATGATTATAGCCTGCTGACTGATTCTGCCTACTCAGCTCTTTGTTCATTGCCTCCAGAGGCACATGATCAGTGTATGACACCAAACATGATCAGCACATGATCAGTCACATGATCAGTGCATGATAAGCCACGTGATCAGTGCATGATCAGTCACGTGATCAGTGCATGATCAGTCACGTGATCAGTGCATGGTAGCTGCGTGATCAGTGCATGATCAGCCACGTGATCAGTGCATGATAGCCACGTGATCAGTGCATGATCAGTCACGTGATCAGTGCATGATCAGTCACGTGATCAGTGCATGATCAGTCACGTGATCAGTGCATGATCAATTACGTGATCAGTGCATGATCAGTCACGTGATCAGTGCATGGTACCTACGTGATCATTGCATGATCAGCCACGTGATCAGTGCATGATAGCCACGTGATCAGTGCATGATAGCCACGTGATCAGTGCATGATCAGTCACGTGATACGTGTGTGATCAGCCCCGTGATCAGTGCATGTTATCCACGTGATCAGTGCATGATAGCCACGTGATCAGTCATGATCAGTCACGTGATCAGTGCATGATCAGTCACGTGATACGTGTGTGATCAGCCACGTGATCAGTGCATGATGAGCCACGTGATCAGTGCATGATCAATTACGTGATCAGTGCATGATCAGTCACGTGACCAGTACATGGTAGCTACGTGATCATTGCATGATCAGCCACGTGATCAGTGCATGATAGCCACGTGATCAGTGCATGATCAGCCACGTGATCAGTGCATGATAGCCACGTGATCAGTGCATGATCAGTCACGTGATCAGTGTGATCAGCCACGTGATCAGTGCATGATCAGCCACGTGATCAGTGCATGATCAGCCACGTGATCAGTGCATGATCAGTCACGTGATCAGTGCATGATCAGTCACGTGATCAGTGCATGATCAGCCACGTGATCAGTGCATGATAGCCACGTGATCAGTGCATGATCAGTCACGTGATCAGTGCATGATCAGTCACGTGATCAGTGCATGATCAGCCACGTGATCAGTGCATGATCAGCCACGTGATCAGTGCATGATCAGCCACGTGATCAGTGCATGATCAGTTACGTGATCAGTGCATGATCAGCCACGTGATCAGTGCATGATCAGTCACGTGATCAGTGCATGATCAGCCACGTGATCAGTGCATGCTCAGTCACGTGATCAGTGCCTGCTGAGCTGCGTGATTACTGTCTGCTCATCTGCTTGACAATTGCCAGCTGTGCTGCACTATTCCTGCCTGCTCAGCTGCTTGATTATTGCCAGCTGAGCAGCATGATTCCTCACACCTGAGTTCCATGATTATTGCCTGCTGACTGTTTGATTCGTGCCTACTCAGCTCTTTGTTTATTGCCTCCAGAGGCACATGATCAGTGTATGATAGCAAACATGATCAGCGCATGATCAGTCACATGATCAGAGCAATTAAGTCACGTGATCACTACATGATAGTCATGTGATCAGTCCATGCTCAGTCACGGTATCAGTGCATGATCAGCCACGTGATCAGTGCATGATCAGCCACGTGATCAGTGCATGATAGCCACGTGATCAGTGCATGATCAGTCACGTGATCAGTGCATGATCAGTCACGTGATCAGTGCATGATCAGTCACGTGACCAGTGCATGGTAGCTACGTGATCAGTGCATGATCAGCCACGTGATAGTGCATGATAGCCACGTGATCAGTGCATGATCAGTCACGTGATCAGTGCATGATCAGTCACGTGATCAGTGCATGATCAGCACGTGATCAGTGCATGATCAGCCACGTGATCAGTGCATGATATCCACGTGATCAGTGCATGATCAGTCACGTGATCAGTGTATGATCAGCCACGTGAACAGTGCATGCTCAGTCACGTGATCAGGGCCTGCTGAGCTGCGTGATTACTGTCTGCTCATCTGCTTGACAATTGCCAGCTGAGCTGCATGATTCCTGCCTGTCATCTGCTTGACAATTGCCAGCTGTGCTGCGTAATTCCTGCCTGCTCAGCTGCTTGATTATTGCCAGCTGAGCAGCATGATTCCTCACAGCTGAGTTCCATGATTATTGCCTGCTGACTGTTTGATTCGTGCCTACTCAGCTCTTTGTTTATTGCCTCCAGAGGCACATGATCAGTGTATGATAGCAAACATGATCAGCGCATGATCAGTCACATGATCAGTGCCATTAAGTCACGTGATCACTGCATGATAGTCATGTGATCAGTCCATGATCAGTCACGGTATCAGTGCATGATCAGCCACGTGATCAGTGCATGATCAGCCACGTGATCAGTGCATGATAGCCACGTGATCAGTGCATGATCAGTCACGTGATCAGTGCATGATCAGTCACGTGATCAGTGCATGATCAGCCACGTGATCAGTGCATGATCAGTCACGTGATCAGTGTATGATCAGTCACGTGACCAGTACATGGTAGCTACGTGATCAGTGCATGATCAGCCACGTGATAGTGCATGATAGCCACGTGATCAGTGCATGATCAGTCACGTGATCAGTGCATGATCAGTCATGTGATCAGTGCATGATCAGTTACGTGATCAGTGCATGATCAGCCACGTGATCAGTGCATGATAGCCACGTGATCAGTGCATGATCAGTCACGTGATCAGTGCATGATATGTCACGTGACAGTGTGTGATCAGCCACGTGATCAGTGCATGATCAGCCACGTGATCAGTGCATGATAGCCACGTGATCAGTGCATGATCAGTTACGTGAGCAGTGTATGATCAGCCACGTGATCAGTGCATGGTCAGACACGTGATCAGTGTATGATCAGCCACGTGATCAGTGCATGATATCCACGTGATCAGTGCATGATCATCACGTGATCAGTGCATGATCAGCCACGTGAACAGTGCATGCTCAGTCACGTGATCAGGGCCTGCTGAGCTGCGTGATTACTGTCTGCTCATCTGCTTGACAATTGCCAGCTGAGCTGCATGATTCCTGCCTGTCATCTGCTTGACAATTGCCAGCTGTGCTGCGTAATTCCTGCCTGCTCAGCTGCTTGATTATTGCCAGCTGAGCAGCATGATTCCTCACACCTGAGTTCCATGATTATTGCCTGCTGACTGTTTGATTCGTGCCTACTCAGCTCTTTGTTTATTGCCTCCAGAGGCACATGATCAGTGTATGATAGCAAACATGATCAGCGCATGATCAGTCACATGATCAGCGCCATTAAGTCACGTGATCACTACATGATAGTCATGTGATCAGTCCATGCTCAGTCACGGTATCAGTGCATGATCAGCCACGTGATCAGTGCATGATCAGCCACGTGATCAGTGCATGATAGCCACGTGATCAGTGCATGATCAGTCACGTGATCAGTGCATGATCAGTCACGTGATCAGTGCATGATCAGTCACGTGATCAGTGCATGATAGCTACGTGATCAGTGCATGATCAGCCACGTGATCAGTGCATGATAGCCACGTGATCAGTGCATGATCAGTCACGTGATCAGTGCATGATCAGTCACGTGATCAGTGCATGATCAGCCACGTGATCAGTGCATGATCAGCCACGTGATCAGTGCATGATCAGTCACGTGATCAGTGCATGATCAGTCACGTGATCAGTGCATGATCAGTCACGTGATCAGTGCATGGTAGCTACGTGATCAGTGCATGATCAGCCACGTGATCAGTGCATGATAGCCACGTGATCAGTGCATGATCAGTCACGTGATCAGTGCATGATCAGTCACGTGATCAGTGCATGATAGCCACGTGATCAGTGCATGATCAGCCACGTGATCAGTGCATGATCAGCCACGTGATCAGTGCATGATCAGCCACGTGATCAGTGCATGATCAGCCACGTGATCAGTGCATGATCAGCCACGTGATCAGTGCATGATAGCCACGTGATCAGTGCATGATCAGTCACGTGATCAGTGCATGATCAGTCACGTGATCAGTGTGTGATCAGCCACGTGAACAGTGCATGCTCAGTCACGTGATCAGGGCCTGCTGAGCTGCGTGATTACTGTCTGCTCATCTGCTTGACAATTGCCAGCTGAGCTGCACGATTCCTGCCTGTCATCTGCTTGACAATTGCCAGCTGTGCTGCGTAATTCCTGCCTGCTCAGCTGCTTGATTATTGCCAGCTGAGCAGCATGATTTCTCACAGCTGAGTTCCATGATTATTGCCTGCTGACTGATTCGTGCCTACTCAGCTCTTTGTTCATTGCCTCCAGAGGCACATGATCAGTGTATGATACCAAACATGATCAGCACATGATCAGTCACATGATCAGTGCATGATAAGCCACGTGATCAGTGCATGATCAGTCATGTGATCAGTGCATGATCAGTCACGTGATCAGTGCATGATCAGCCACGTGATCAGTGCATGATCAGTCACGTGACCAGTGCATGGTAGCCACGTGATCAGTGCATGATCAGCCACGTGATCAGTGCATGATAGCCACGTGATCAGTGCATGATAGCCACGTGATCAGTGCATGATCAGTCACGTGATCAGTGCATGATCAGCCACGTGATCAGTGCATGATAGCCACGTGATCAGTGCATGATAGCCACGTGATCAGTGCATGATCAGTCACGTGATCAGTGCATGATCAGTCACGTGATCAGTGCATGATCAGCCACGTGATCAGTGCATGATCAGCCACGTGATCAGTGCATGATCAATCACGTGATCAGTGCATGATCAGTCACGTGATCAGTGCATGATAGCTACGTGATCAGTGCATGATCAGCCACGTGATCAGTGCATGATAGCCACGTGATCAGTGCATGATCAGCCACGTGATCAGTGCATGATAGCCACGTGATCAGTGCATGATCAGTCACGTGATCATGTGTGATCAGCCACGTGATCAGTGCATGATCAGCCACGTGATCAGTGCATGATCAGTCACGTGATCAGTGCATGATCAGTCACGTGATCAGTGCATGATCAGTCACGTGATCAGTGCATGATCAGCCACGTGATCAGTGCATGATAGCCACGTGATCAGTGCATGATCAGTTACGTGATCAGTGCATGATCAGTCACGTGATCAGTGCATGATCAGCCACGTGATCAGTGCATGATAGCCACGTGATCAGTGCATGATCAGCCACGTGATCAGTGCATGATCAGTTACGTGATCAGTGCATGATCAGCCACGTGATCAGTGCATGATCAGTCACGTGATCAGTACATGATCAGTCACGTGAACAGTGCATGATCATTTACGTGATCTGTGCATGATCAGTCACGTGACCAGTATATGGTAGCTACGTGATCATTCCATGACGAGCCACGTGAGCAGTGCTTGATAGACACGTGATGTGTGCATGATGAGTTACGTGAGCAGAGTATGATCAGCCACGTGATCAGTGCATGAGTGCCACGTGATCAGTGCATGATATGTCACGTGACAGGTGTGTGATCAGCCACGTGAACAGTGCATGTTCAGCCACGTGATCAGTGCATGATAGCCACGTGATCAGTGCATGATCAGTTACGTGAGCAGTGTATGATCAGCCACGTGATCAGTGCATGGTCAGACACGTGAACAGTGTATGATCAGCCACGTGATCAGTGCATGATATCCAAGTGATCAGTGCATGATCAATCACGTGATCAGTGTATGATCAGCAACGTGAACAGTGCATGCTCAGTCACGTGATCAGGGCCTGCTGAGCTGCGTGATTACTGTCTGCTCATCTGCTTGACAATTGCCAGCTGAGCTGCACGATTCCTGCCTGTCATCTGCTTGACAATTGCCAGCTGTGCTGCGTAATTCCTGCCTGCTCAGCTGCTTGATTATTGCCAGCTGAGCAGCATGATTCCTCACAGCTGAGTTCCATGATTATTGCCTGCTGACTGTTTGATTCGTGCCTACTCAGCTCTTTGTTTATTGCCTCCAGAGGCACATGATCAGTGTATGATAGCAAACATGATCAGCGCATGATCAGTCACATGATCAGCGCCATTAAGTCACGTGATCACTACATGATAGTCATGTGATCAGTCCATGCTCAGTCACGTTATCAGTGCATGATCAGCCACGTGATCAGTGCATGATCTGTCACATGATTAGTGTATGATCAGCCACGTGATCAGTGCATGATCAGCCACGTGATCAGTGCATGATCAGTCACGTGACCAGTGCATGTAGCTACGTGATCAGTGCATGATCAGCCACGTGATCAGTGCATGATAGCCACGTGATCAGTGCATGATCAGTCACGTGATCAGTGCATGATCAGTCACGTGACCAGTACATGGTAGCTGCGTGATCATGCATGATCAGCCACGTGAGCAGTGCATGATAGCCACGTGATCAGTGCATGATCAGTCACGTGATCAGTGCATGATCAGTCACGTGATCAGTGCATGATCAGCCACGTGATCAGTGCATGATCAGGCACGTGATCAGTGCATGATCAGCCACGTGATCAGTGCATGATAGCCACGTGATCAGTGCATGATCAGTCACGTGATCAGTGCATGATCAGCCACGTGATCAGTGCATGATCAGCCACGTGATCAGTGCATGATCAGCCACGTGATCAGTGCATGATCAGTCACGTGATCAGTGTGTGATCAGCCACGTGAACAGTGCATGCTCAGTCACGTGATCAGGGCCTGCTGAGCTGCGTGATTACTGTCTGCTCATCTGCTTGACAATTGCCAGCTGAGCTGCACGATTCCTGCCTGTCATCTGCTTGACAATTGCCACCTGTGCTGCATAATTCCTGCCTGCTCATCTACTTGATTATTGCCAGCTGAGCAGCATGATTTCTCAGAGCTGAGTTCCATGATTATAGCCTGCTGACTGATTCGTGCCTACTCAGCTCTATGTTCATTGCCTCCAGAGGCACATGATCAGTGTATGACACCAAACATGATCAGCACATGATCAGTCACATGATCAATGCATGATAAGCCACGTGATCAGTGCATGATCAGTTATGTGATCAGTGCATGATCAGTCACGTGATCAGTGCATGGTAGCTGCGTGATCAGTGCATGATCAGCCACGTGATCAGTGCATGATAGCCACGTGATCAGTGCATGATCAGTCACGTGATCAGTGCATGATCAGTCACGTGATCAGTGCATGATCAGTCACGTGATCAGTGCATGATCAGTTACGTGATCAGTGCATGATCAGTCACGTGATCAGTGCATGGTAGCTACGTGATCAGTGCATGATCAGCCACGTGATCAGTGCATGATAGCCACGTGATCAGTGCATGATCAGCCACGTGATCAGTGCATGATAGCCACGTGATCAGTGCATGATCAGTCACGTGATCATGTGTGATCAGCCACGTGATCAGTGCATGATCAGCCACGTGATCAGTGCATGATCAATTACGTGATCAGTGCATGATCAGTCACGTGATCAGTGCATGATACACGTGATCAGTGCATGATCAGCCACGTGATCAGTGCATGATCAGCCACGTGATCAGTGCATGATCAGTCACGTGATCAGTGCATGATCAGTCACGTGATCAGTGCATGATCATTCACGTGATCAGTGCATGATCAGTCACGTGATCAGTGCATGGTAGCTACGTGATCAGTGCATGATCAGCCACGTGATCAGTGCATGATAGCCACGTGATCAGTGCATGATCAGCCACGTGATCAGTGCATGATCAGTCACGTGATACAGTGTGATCAGCCACGTGATCAGTGCATGATCAGCCACGTGATCAGTGCATGATCAATTACGTGATCAGTGCATGATCAGTCACGTGACCAGTGCATGATAGCCACGTGATCAGTGCATGATCAGCCACGTGAGCAGTGCATGATCAGCCACGTGATCAGTGCATGATCAGTCACGTGATCAGTGCATGATCAGTCACGTGATCAGTGCATGATCAGCCACGTGATCAGTGCATGATCAGTCACGTGATCAGTGCATGATAGCCACGTGATCAGTGCATGATCAGCCACGTGAGCAGTGCATGATCAGCCACGTGATCAGTGCATGATCAGTCACGTGATCAGTGTATGATCAGCCACGTGATCAGTGCATGATATCCACGTGATCAGTGCATGATCATCACGTGATCAGTGCATGATCAGCCACGTGAACAGTGCATGCTCAGTCACGTGATCAGGGCCTGCTGAGCTGCGTGATTACTGTCTGCTCATCTGCTTGACAATTGCCAGCTGAGCTGCATGATTCCTGCCTGTCATCTGCTTGACAATTGCCAGCTGTGCTGCATAATTCCTGCCTGCTCAGCTGCTTGATTATTGCCAGCTGAGCAGCATGATTCCTCACACCTGAGTTCCATGATTATTGCCTGCTGACTGTTTGATTCGTGCCTACTCAGCTCTTTGTTTATTGCCTCCAGAGGCACATGATCAGTGTATGATAGCAAACATGATCAGCGCATGATCAGTCACATGATCAGTGCCATTAAGTCACGTGATCACTACATGATAGTCATGTGATCAGTCCATGCTCAGTCACGGTATCAGTGCATGATCAGCCACGTGATCAGTGCATGATCAGCCACGTGATCAGTGCATGATAGCCACGTGATCAGTGCATGATCAGTCACGTGATCAGTGCATGATCAGTCACGTGATCAGTGCATGATCAGCCACGTGATCAGTGCATGATCAGTCACCTGATGGGTGTATGATCAGTCACGTGACCAGTACATGGTAGCCACATGATCATTGCATGGTCAGCCACGTGAGTAGTGCATGATAGCCACGTGATCAGTGCATGATCAGTCACGTGATCAGTGCATGATCAGCCACGTGATCAGTGCATGATAGCCACGTGATCAGTGCATGATCAGCCACGTGATCAGTGCATGATCAGCCACGTGATCAGTGCATGATCAGCCACGTGATCAGTGCATGATCAGCCACGTGATCAGTGCATGATCAGTCACGTGATCAGTGCATGATCAGTCACGTGATCAGTGTGTGATCAGCCACGTGAACAGTGCATGCTCAGTCACGTGATCAGGGCCTGCTGAGCTGCGTGATTACTGTCTGCTCATCTGCTTGACAATTGCCAGCTGAGCTGCACGATTCCTGCCTGTCATCTGCTTGACAATTGCCAGCTGTGCTGCGTAATTCCTGCCTGCTCATCTGCTTGATTATTGCCAGCTGAGCAGCATGATTTCTCAGAGCTGAGTTCCATGATTATAGCCTGCTGACTGATTCGTGCCTACTCAGCTCTTTGTTCATTGCCTCCAGAGGCACATGATCAGTGTATGACACCAAACATGATCAGCACATGATCAGTCACATGATCAATGCATGATAAGACAGGTGATCAGTGCACGATCAGTCATGTGATCAGTGCATGATCAGTCATGTGATCAGTACATGGTAGCCACGTGATCATTGCATGATCAGCCACGTGAGCAGTGCATGATAGCCACGTGATCAGTGCATGATCAGTCACGTGATCAGTGCATGATCAGTCACGTGATCAGTGCATGATCAGTCACGTGATCAGTGCATGATCAATTACCTGATCAGTGCATGATCAGTCACGTGACCAGTGCATGGTAGCTACGTGATCATTGCATGATCAGCCACGTGATCAGTGCATGATAGCCACGTGATCAGTGCATGATAGCCACGTGATCAGTGCATGATCAGTCACGTGATACGTGTGTGATCAGCCCCGTGATCAGTGCATGTTATCCACGTGATCAGTGCAGGATAGCCACGTGATCACTTCATGATTATTCACGTGAACAGTACATGATCAGTCATGTGATACGTGTGTGATCAGCCACCGGATCAGTGCGTGATGAGCCATGTGATCAGTGCAGGATCAATTACGTGATCAGTGCATGATCAGTCACATGACCAGTGCATGGTAGCTACGTGATCAGTGCATGATCAGCCACGTGATCAGTGCATGATAGCTACGTGATCAGTGCATGATCAGCCACGTGATCAGTGCATGATCAGCCGTGATCAGTGCATGATCAGTCACGTGATACATTGTGATCAGCCACGTGATCAGTGCATGATGAGCCACGTGATCACTGCATGATTATTCACGTGATCAGTGCATGATCAGTCACGTGAACAGTGCATGATCAGTCATGTGATCAGTGCATGATCAGCCAAGTGATCAGTGCATGATAACCACGTGATCAGTGCATGATCAGTTATGTGATCAGTGCATGATCAGTCACGTGATCAGTGCATGATCAGCCACGTGATCAGTGCATGATAGCCACGTGATCAGTGCATGATCAGCCACGTGATCAGTGCATGTTCAGTTACGTGATCAGTGCATGATCAGCCACGTGATCAGTGCATGATCAGTCACGTGGTCAGTACATGATCAGTCACGTGAACAGTGAATGATCATTTACGTTATCTGTGCATGATCAGTCACGTGACCAGTATATGGTAGCTACGTGATCATTCCATGACGAGCCACGTGACAGTGCATGATAGCCACGTGATGTGTGCATGATGAGTTACGTGAGCAGAGTATGATCAGCCACGTGATCAGTGCATGAGTGCCACGTGATCAGTGCATGATATGTCACGTGACAGGTGTGTGATCAGCCACGTGAACAGTGCATGTTCAGCCACGTGATCAGTGCATGATAGCCACGTGATCAGTGCATGATCAGTTACGTGAGCAGTGTATGATCAGCCACGTGATCAGTGCATGGTCAGACACGTGAACAGTGTATGATCAGCCACGTGATCAGTGCATGATATCCAAGTGATCAGTGCATGATCAATCACGTGATCAGTGTTTGATCAGCAACGTGAACAGTGCATGCTCAGTCACGTGATCAGGGACTGCTGAGCTGCGTGATTACTGTCTGCTCATCTGCTTGACAATTGCCAGCTGAGCTGCACGATTCCTGCCTGTCATCTGCTTGACAATTGCCAGCTGTGCTTCGTAATTCCTGCCTGCTCAGCTGCTTGATTATTGCCAGCTGAGCAGCATGATTCCTCACAGCTGAGTTCCATGATTATTGTCTGCTGACTGTTTGATTCGTGCCTACTCAGCTCTTTGTTTATTGCCTCCAGAGGCACATGATCAGTGTATGATAGCAAACATGATCAGCGCATGATCAGTCACATGATCAGCGCCATTAAGTCACGTGATCACTGCATGATAGTCATGTGATCACTCCATGCTCAGTCACGGTATCAGTGCATGATCAGCCACGTGATCAGTGCATGATCTGTCACATGATTAGTGTATGATCACCCACGTGATCAGTGCATGATCAGTCACCTGATCAGTGTATGATCATTCACGTGACCTGTACATGGTAGCTACATGATCATTGCATGATCAGCCACGTGATCAGTGCATGATATCCACGTGATCACTGCATGATCAGTCACGTGATCAGTGCATGATCAGTCATGTGACCAGTACATGGTAGCTGCGTGATCATGCATGATCAGCCACGTGAGCAGTGCATGATAGCCACGTGATCAGTGCATGATCAGACACGTGATCAGTGCATGATCAGTCACGTGATCAGTGCATGATCAGCCACGTGATCAGTGCATGATCAGGCACGTGATCAGTGTATGTCAGCCACGTGATCAGTGCATGATAGCCACGTGATCAGTGCATGATCAGTCACGTGATCAGTGCATGATCAGTTATGTGATCAGTGCATGATCAGCCACGTGATCAGTGAATGATCAGCCACGTGATCAGTGCATGATCAGTCACGTGATCAGTGTGTGATCAGCCACGTGAACAGTGCATGCTCAGTCACGTGATCAGGGCCTGCTGAGCTGCGTGATTACTGTCTGCTCATCTGCTTGACAATTGCCAGCTGAGCTGTACGATTCCTGCCTGTCATCTGCTTGACAATTGCCACCTGTGCTGCATAATTCCTGCCTGCTCATCTACTTGATTATTGCCAGCTGAGCAGCATGATTTCTCAGAGCTGAGTTCCATGATTATAGCCTGCTGACTGATTCCTGCCTACTCAGCTCTATGTTCATTGGCTCCAGATGCACATGATCAGTGTGTGACACCAAACATGATCAGCACATGATCAGTCACATGATCAATGCATGATAAGCCACGTGATCAGTGCATGATCAATTATGTGATCAGTGCATGATCAGTCATGTGACCAGTACATGGTAGCTGCGTGATCAGTGCATGATCAGCCACGTGAGCAGTGCATGATAGCCACGTGTTCAGTACATGATCAGTCACGTGATCTGTGCATGATCAGTCACGTGAACTGTGCATGATCAGTCACGTGATCAGTGCATGATCAGTCACGTGATCAGTGCATGATCAGTCACGTGACCAGTGCATGGTAGCTACGTGATCAGTGCGTGATCAGCCACGTGATCAGTGCATGATAGCCACGTGATCAGCGCATGAGAGCCACGTGATCAGTGCATGATAGCCACGTGATCAGTGCATGATCAGTCACGTGATCATGTGTGATCAGCCACGTGATCAGTGCATGGTGAGCCACGTGATCAGTGCATGATCAGTTACGTGATCAGTGCATGATCAGTCACGTGATCAGTGCATGGTTGCTACGTGATCCTTGCATGATCAGCCACGTGATCAGTGCATGATCAGCCACGTGATCAGTGCATGATCAGTCACGTGATCAGTGCATGATCAGTCACGTGAACAGTGCATGATCATTGACGTGATCAGTGCATGATCAGTCGCGTGACCAGTGCATGGTAGCTACGTGATCAGTGCATGATTAGCCACGTGATCAGTGCATGATAGCCACGTGATCAGTGCATGAGCAGCCACGTGATCAGTGCATGATCGGTCACGCGATCAGTGCATGATCAGCCACGTGATCAGTGCATGATCAGCCACGTGATCAGTGCGTGATCAATTACGTGATCAGTGCATGATCAGTCACGTGACCAGTACATGGTTGCTACGTGATCAGTGCATGATCAGCCACGTGAGCAGGGCATGATCAGCCACGTGATCAGTGCATGATCAGTCACGTGATCAGTGCATGATCAGTCACTTGAACAGTGTATGATCAGTCACGTGATCAGTGCATGATCAGTCACGTGACCAGTACATGATAGCCACGTGATCATTGCATGACCAGCCACGTGATCAGTGCATGATAGCCACGTGATCAGTGCATGATCAGTTACGTGAGCAGAGTATGATCAGCCACGTGATCAGTGCATGATATCCACGTGATCAGTGCATGATCATCACGTGATCAGTGCATGATCAGCCACGTGAACAGTGCATGCTCAGTCACGTGATAAGGGCCTGCTGAGCTGCGTGATTACTGTCTGCTCATCTGCTTGACAATTGCCAGCTGAGCTGCATGATTCCTGCCTGTCATCTCCTTGACAATTGCCAGCTGTGCTGCATAATTCCTGCCTGCTCAGCTGCTTGATTATTGCCAGCTGAGCAGCATGATTCCTCACACCTGAGTTCCATGATTATTGCCTGCTGACTGTTTGATTCGTGCCTACTCAGCTCTTTGTTTATTGCCTCCAGAGGCAAATGATCAGTGTATGATAGCAAACATGATCAGCGCATGATCAGTCACATGATCAGAGCCATTAAGTCACGTGATCACTACATGATAGTCATGTGATCAGTCCATGCTCAGTCACGGTATCAGTGCATGATCAGCCACGTGATCAGTGCATGATCAGCCACGTGATCAGTGCATGATAGCTGTGATCAGTGCATGATCAGTCACGTGATCAGTGCATGATCAGTCACGTGATCAGTGCATGATCAGCCACGTGATCAGTGCATGATCAGTCACCTAATGGGTGTATGATCAGTCACCTGACCGGAACATGGTAGCCACATGATCATTGCATGGTCAGCCACGTGAGTAGTGCAGGATAGCCACGTGATCAGTGCATGATCAATCACGTGATCAGTGCATGACCAGCCAAGTGATCAGTGCATGATAGCCACGTGATCAGTGCATGATCAGCCACGTGATCAGTGCATGACCAGGCACGTGATCAGTGCATGATCAGCCACGTGATCAGTGCATAATCAGCCACGTGATCAGTGCATGATCAGTCACGTGATCAGTGCATGATCAGTCACGTGATAGGTGTATGATCAGCCACGTGAACAGTGCATGCTCAGTCACGTGATCAGGGCCTGCTGAGCTGCGTGATTACTGTCTGCTCATCTGCTTGAAAATTTCCAGCTGAGCTGCACAATTCCTGCCTGTCATCTCCTTGACAATTGCCACCTGTGCTGCGTAATTCCTGCCTGCTCATCTACTTGATTATTGCCAGCTGAGCAGCATGATTTCTCAGAGGTGAGTTCTATGATTATAGCCTGCTGACTTATTCCTGCCTACTCAGCTCTATGTTCATTGCCTTCAGAGGCACATGATCAGTGTGTGACACCAAACATGATCAGCACATGATCAGTCACATAATCAATGCATGATAAGACAGGTGATCAGTGCATGATCAATATGTGATCAGTGCATGATCAGTCATGTGACCAGTACATGGTAGCTGCGTGATCAGTGCATGATCAGCCACGTGATCAGTGCATGATAGCCACGTGTTCAGTGCATGATCAGTCACGTGATCTGTGCATGATCAGTCAAGTGAACTGTGCATGATCAGTCACGTGATCAGTGCATGATCAATTACGTGATCAGTGCATGATCAGTCACGTGACCAGTGCATGATACCCACGTGATCAGTGCATGATCAGCCACGTGATCGGTGCATGATAGCCACGTGATCAGTGCATGATAGCCACGTGATCAGTGCATGATCAGTCACGTGATACGTGTGTGATCAGCCCCGTGATCAGTGCATGTTATCCACGTGATCAGTGCAGGATAGCCACGTGATCACTTCATGATCAGTTACGTGATCTGTACATGATCAGTCACGTGATACGTGTGTGATCAGCCACCGGATCAGTGCGTGATGAGCCACGTGATCAGTGCAGGATCAATTACGTGATCAGTGCATGATCAGTCACGTGACCAGTACATGGTAGCTACGTGATCATTGCGTGATCAGCCACGTGATCAGTGCATGATAGCTACGTGATCAGTGCATGATCAGCCACGTGATCTGTGCATGATCAGCCACGTGATCAGTGCATGATCAGTCACGTGATACATTGTGATCAGCCACGTGATCAGTGCATGATGAGCCACGTGATCACTTCATGATTATTCACGTGATCAGTGCATGATCAGTCACGTGATCAGTGCATGATCAGTCACGTGATCAGTGCATGATCAGCCAAGTGATCAGTGCATGATAGCCACGTGATCAGTGCATGATCAGTCACGTGATCAGTGCATGATCAGTCACGTGATCAGTGCATGATCAGCCACGTGATCAGTGCATGATCAGCCACGTGATCAGTGCATGATCAGCCAAATGATAAGTGCATGATCAGTTACGTGATCAGTGCATGATCAGCCACGTGATCAGTGCATGATCAATCACGTGATCCGTGTTTGATCAGCCACGTGATCAGTGCATGCTCAGTCACGTGATAAGAGCCTGCTGAGCTGCGTGATTTCTGTCTGCTCATCTGCTTGACAATTGCCAGCTGTGCTGCACTATTCCTGCCTGCTCAGCTGCTTGATTATTGCCAGCTGAGCAGCATGATTCCTCACACCTGAGTTCCATGATTATTGCCTGCTGACTGTTTGATTCGTGCCTACTCAGCTCTTTGTTTATTGCCTCCAGAGGCAAATGATCGGTGTATGATAGCAAACATGATCAGCGCATGATCAGTCACTTGGTCAGTGCCATTAAGTCACGTGATCACTACATGATAGTCATGTGATCAGTCCATGCTCAGTCACGGTATCAGTGCATGATCAGCCACGTGATCAGTGCATGATCAGACACGTGATCAGTGCATGATAGCTATGTGATCAGTTCATGATTTGTCACGTGATCAGTGCATGATCAGTCACGTGATCAGTGTATGATCAGTCACCTGACCAGTACATGGTAGCTACGTGATCAGTGCATGATCAGCCACGTGATCAGTGCATGATAGCCACGTGATCAGTGCATGATCAATCACGTGATCAGTGCATGATCAGTCATGTTATCTGTGCATGACCAGGCACGTGATCAGTGCATGATCAGCCACGTGATCAGTGCATGATATCCACGTGATCAGTGCATGATCAATCACGTGATCAGTGTATGATCAGCCACGTGAACAGTGCATGCTCAGTCACGTGATCTGGGCCTGCTGAGCTGCGTGATTACTGTCTGCTCATCTGCTTGACAATTGCCAGCTGAGCTGCATGATTCCTGCCTGTCATCTGCTTGACAATTGCCAGCTGTGCTGCGTAATTCCTGCCTGCTCAGCTGCTTGATTATTGCCAGCTGAGCAGCATGATTCCTCACAGCTGAGTTCCATGATTATTGCCTGCTGACTGTCTGATTCGTGCCTACTCAGCTCTTTGTTTATCGCCTCCAGAGGCAAATGATCAGTGTATGATAGCAAACATGATCAGTGCATGATCAGTCACATGATCAGAGCCATTAAGTCACGTGATCACTACATGATAGTCATGTGATCAGTCCATGCTCAGTCACGGTATCAGTGCATGATCAGCCACGTGATCAGTGCATGATCAGCCACGTGATCATTTCATGATAGCTATGTGATCAGTTCATGATCAGTCACGTGATCAGTGCATGATCAGTCACGTGGTCAGTGTATGATCAGCCACGTGATCAGTGCATGATCAGTCACCTAATGGGTGTATGATCAGTCACGTGACCGGTACATGGTAGCTACATGAACATTGCATGGTCAGCCACGTGAGTAGTGCAGGATAACCACGTGATCAGTGCATGATCAATCACGTGTTCAGTGCATGATCAGTCATGTGATCAGTGCATGACCAGTTACGTGATCAGTGTATGACCAGCCACGTGATCAGTGCATGATAGCCACGTGATCAGTGCATGATCAGTCACGTGATCAGTGCATGATATGTCACGTGACAGTGTGTGATCAGCCACGTGATCAGTGCATGATCAGCCACGTGATCAGTGCATGATAGCCACGTGATCAGTGCATGATCAGTTACCTGAGCAGTGTATGATCAGCCACGTGATCAGTGCATGGTCAAACACGTGAACAGTGTATGATCAGCCACGTGATCAGTGCATGATATCCACGTGATCAGTGCATGATCATCACGTGATCAGTGCATGATCAGCCACGTGAATAGTGCATGCTCAGTCACGTGATAAGGGCCTGTTGAGCTGCGTGATTACTGTCTGCTCATCTGCTTGAAAATTGCCAGCTGGGCTGCATGATTCTTGCCTGTATCTGCTTGACAATTGCCAGCTGTGCTGCGTAATTCCTGCCTGCTCAGCTGCTTGATTATTGCCAGCTGAGCAGCATGATTCCTCACACCTGAGTTCCATGATTATTGCCTGCTGACTGTTTGATTCGTGCCTACTCAGCTCTTTGTTTATTGCCTCCAGAGGCAAATGATCGGTGTATGATAGCAAACATGATCAGCGCATGATCAGTCACATGATCAGAGTCATTAAGTCACGTGATCACTACATGATAGTCATGTGATCAGTCCATGCTCAGTCACGGTATCAGTGCATGATCAGCCACGTGATCAGTGCATGATCAGTCACGTGATAGTGTATGATCAGCCACGTGATCAGTGCATGATCAGCCATGTGATCAGTGAAGGATCAATTACGTGACCAGTGCATGATCAGTCACTAGACCAGTACATGGTAGCTACGTGATCATTGCATGATCAGCCACGTGATCAGTGCATGATAGCTACGTGATCAGTGCATGATAGCCACATGATCTGTGCATGATAGCCACATGATCAGTGCATGATCAGTCATGTGATACATGTGTGATTAGCCACGTGATCATTGCATGATCAGCCACGTGATCACTTCATGATCAGTCACGTGATCAGTGCATGATCAGTCACGTGATCAGTGCATGATCAGTCACGTGATCAGTGCATGATCAGCCACGTGATCAGTGCATGATAGCCACGTGATCAGTGCATGATCAGTCACGTGATCAGTGCATGATCAGTCACGTGATCAGTGCATGATCAGCCACGTGATCAGTGCATGATCAGCCACGTGATCAGTGCATGATCAGTTACGTGATCAGTGCATGATCAGCCACGTGATCAGTGCATGATCAGTCACGTGATCAGTACATGATCAGTCACGTGAACAGTGCATGATCATTTACGTGATCTGTGCATGATCAGTCACGTGACCAGTATATGGTAGCTACGTGATCATTCCATGATCAGCCACGTGAGCAGTGCATGATAGCCACGTGATGTGTGCATGATGAGTTACGTGAGCAGAGTATGATCAGCCACGTGATCAGTGCATGAGTTCCACGTGATCAGTGCATGATATGTCACGTGACAGGTGTGTGATCAGCCACGTGAACAGTGCATGTTCAGCCACGTGATCAGTGCATGATAGCCACGTGATCAGTGCATGATCAGTTACGTGAGCAGTGTATGATCAGCCACGTGATCAGTGCATGGTCAGACACGTGAACAGTGTATGATCAGCCACGTGATCAGTGCATGATATCCAAGTGATCAGTGCATGATCAATCACGTGATCAGTGTATGATCAGCCACGTGAACAGTGCATGCTCAGTCACGTGATCAGGGCCTGCTGAGCTGCGTGATTACTGTCTGCTCATCTGCTTGACAATTGCCAGCTGAGCTGCACGATTCCTGCCTGTCATCTGCTTGACAATTGCCAGCTGTGCTGCGTAATTCCTGCCTGCTCAGCTGCTTGATTATTGCCAGCTGAGCAGCATGATTCCTCACAGCTGAGTTCCATGATTATTGCCTGCTGACTGTTTGATTCGTGCCTACTCAGCTCTTTGTTTATTGCCTCCAGAGGCACATGATCAGTGTATGATAGCAAACATGATCAGCGCATGATCAGTCACATGATCAGCGCCATTAAGTCACGTGATCACTACATGATAGTCATGTGATCAGTCCATGCTCAGTCACGGTATCAGTGCATGATCAGCCACGTGATCAGTGCATGATCTGTCACATGATCAGTGTATGATCAGCCACGTGATCAGTGCATGATCAGTCACGTGATGGGTGCATGATCATTCACGTGACCAGTACATGGTAGCTACGTGATCAGTGCATGATCAGCCACGTGATAGTGCATGATAGCCACGTGATCAGTGCATGATCAGTCACGTGATCAGTGCATGATCAGTCACGTGACCAGTACATGGTAGCTGCGTGATCATGCATGATCAGCCACGTGAGCAGTGCATGATAGCCACGTGATCAGTGCATGATCAGTCACGTGATCAGTGCATGATCAGTCACGTGATCAGTGCATGATCAGCCACGTGATCAGTGCATGATCAGCCACGTGATCAGTGCATGATCAGCCACGTGATCAGTGCATGATAGCCACGTGATCAGTGCATGATCAGTCACGTGATCAGTGCATGATCAGTCACGTGATCAGTGTGTGATCAGCCACGTGATCAGTGCATGATCAGTCACGTGATCAGGGCCTGCTGAGCTGCGTGATTACTGTCTGCTCATCTGCTTGACAATTGCCAGCTGAGCTGCATGATTCCTGCCTGTCATCTGCTTGACAATTGCCACCTGTGCTGCGTAATTCCTGCCTGCTCATCTACTTGATTATTGCCAGCTGAGCAGCATGATTTCTCAGAGGTGAGTTCCATGATTATAGCCTGCTGACTGATTCCTGCCTACTCAGCTCTATGTTCATTGCCTCCAGAGGCACATGATCAGTGTATGACACCAAACATGATCAGCACATGATCAGTCACATGATCTATGCATGATAAGCCACGTGATCAGTGCATGATCAATTACGTGATCAGTGCATGATCAGTCACGTGACCAGTGCATGGTAGCTGCGTGATCAGTGCATGATCAGCCACGTGATCAGTGCATGATAGCCACGTGATCAGTGCATGATCAGTCACGTGATCAGTGCATGATCAGTCACGTGATCAGTGCATGATCAGCCACGTGATCAGTGCATGATCAGTCACGTGACAGTGCATGATAGCCACGTGATCAGTGCATGATAGTCACGTGATCAGTGCATGATCAGTCACGTGATACGTGTGTGATCAGCCACGTGATCAGTGCATGATCCACGTGATCAGTGCATGATAGCCACGTGATCAGTGCATGATCAGTCACGTGATCAGTGCATGATCAGTCACGTGATCAGTGTGATCAGCCACGTGATCAGTGCATGATGAGCCACGTGATCAGTGCATGATCAATTACGTGATCAGTGCATGATCAGTCACGTGATCAGTGCATGGTAGCTACGTGATCAGTGCATGATCAGCCACGTGATCAGTGCATGATAGCCACGTGATCAGTGCATGATCAGCCACGTGATCAGTGCATGATAGCCACGTGATCAGTGCATGATCAGTCACGTGATCATGTGTGATCAGCCACGTGATCAGTGCATGATCAGCCACGTGATCAGTGCATGATCAGTTACGTGATCAGTGCATGATCAGTCACGTGATCAGTACATGATTGCTACGTGATCAGTGCATGATCAGCCACGTGATCAGTGCATGATAGCCACGTGATCAGTGCATGATCAGCCACGTGATCAGTGCATGATCAGTCACGTGATAGTGCATGATCAGCCACGTGATCAGTGCATGATATCCACGTGATCAGTGCATGATAGCCACGTGATCAGTGCATGATCAGCCACGTGATCAGTGCATGATCAGTCACGTGATACGTGTGTGATCAGCCACGTGATCAGTGCATGATCAGCCACGTGATCAGTGCATGATCAATTACGTGATCAGTGCATGATCAGTCACGTGATCAGTGCATGTAGCTACGTGATCAGTGCATGATCAGCCACGTGATCAGTGCATGATAGCTACGTGATCAGTGCATGATCAGCCACGTGATCAGTGCATGATAGCCACGTGATCAGTGCATGATCAGTCACGTGATACATGTGTGATCAGCCACGTGATCAGTGCATGATAGCCACGTGATCAGTGCATGATCAGCCACGTGATCAGTGCATGATCAGTCACGTGATCAGTGCATGATCAGTCACGTGATCAGTGCATGATCAGCCACGTGATCAGTGCATGATAGCCACGTGATCAGTGCATGATCAGTCACGTGATCAGTGCATGATCAGTCACGTGATCAGTGCATGATCAGCCACGTGATCAGTGCATGATCAGCCACGTGATCAGTGCATGATCAGTTACGTGATCAGTGCATGATCAGCCACGTGATCAGTCACGTGATCAGTACATGATCAGTCACGTGAACAGTGCATGATCATTTACGTGATCTGTGCATGATCAGTCACGTGACCAGTATATGGTAGCTACGTGATCATTCCATGACGAGCCACGTGAGCAGTGCATGATAGCCACGTGATGTGTGCATGATGAGTTACGTGAGCAGAGTATGATCAGCCACGTGATCAGTGCATGAGTGCCACGTGATCAGTGCATGATATGTCACGTGACAGTGTGTGATCAGCCACGTGAACAGTGCATGTTCAGCCACGTGATCAGTGCATGATAGCCACGTGATCAGTGCATGATCAGTTACGTGAGCAGTGTATGATCAGCCACGTGATCAGTGCATGGTCAGACACGTGAACAGTGTATGATCAGCCACGTGATCAGTGCATGATATCCAAGTGATCAGTGCATGATCAATCACGTGATCAGTGTATGATCAGCCACGTGAACAGTGCATGCTCAGTCACGTGATCAGGGCCTGCTGAGCTGCGTGATTACTGTCTGCTCATCTGCTTGACAATTGCCAGCTGAGCTGCACGATTCCTGCCTGTCATCTGCTTGACAATTGCCAGCTGTGCTGCGTAATTCCTGCCTGCTCAGCTGCTTGATTATTGCCAGCTGAGCAGCATGATTCCTCACAGCTGAGTTCCATGATTATTGCCTGCTGACTGTTTGATTCGTGCCTACTCAGCTCTTTGTTTATTGCCTCCAGAGGCACATGATCAGTGTATGATAGCAAACATGATCAGCGCATGATCAGTCACATGATCAGCGCCATTAAGTCACGTGATCACTACATGATAGTCATGTGATCAGTCCATGCTCAGTCACGGTATCAGTGCATGATCAGCCACGTGATCAGTGCATGATCAGTCACGTGATCAGTGCATGATAGCTGCGTGATCAGTGCATGATCAGCCACGTGATCAGTGCATGATAGCCACGTGATCAGTGCATGATCAGCCACGTGATCAGTGCATGATCAGTCACGTGATCAGTGCATGATCAGCCACGTGATCAGTGCATGATCAGTCACGTGATCAGTGCATGATCAGCCACGTGATCAGTGCATGATAGCCACGTGATCAGTGCATGATCAGTCACGTGATCAGTGCATGATCAGTCACGTGATCAGTGCATGATCAGTCACGTGATCGGTGCGTGATCAGCCACGTGAACAGTGCATGATCAGTCACGTGATCAGGGCCTGCTGAGCTGCGTGATTACTGTCTGCTCATCTGCTTGACAATTGCCAGCTGAGCTGCACGATTCCTGCCTGTCATCTGCTTGACAATTGCCACCTGTGCTGCGTAATTCCTGCCTGCTCATCTACTTGATTATTGCCAGCTGAGCAGCATGATTTCTCAGAGGTGAGTTCCATGATTATAGCCTGCTGACTGATTCCTGCCTACTCAGCTCTATGTTCATTGCCTCCAGAGGCACATGATCAGTGTATGACACCAAACATGATCAGTGCATGATCAGTCACATGATCAGTGCATGATAAGCCACGTGATCAGTGCATGATCAGTCACGTGATCAGTGCATGATCAGTCACGTGACAAGTGCATGGTAGCTGCGTGATCAGTGCATGATCAGCCACGTGATCAGTGCATGATAGCCACGTGATCAGTGCATGATCAGTCACGTGATACGTGTGTGATCAGCCACGTGATCAGTGCATGATCAGCCACGTGATCAGTGCATGATAGCCACGTGATCAGTGCATGATCAGTCACGTGATCAGTGCATGATCAGTCACGTGATACAGTGTGATCAGCCACGTGATCAGTGCATGATCAGCCACGTGATCAGTGCATGATCAGCCACGTGATCAGTGCATGATCAGTCACGTGACCAGTGCATGATAGCCACGTGATCAGTGCATGATCAGCCACGTGATCAGTGCATGATAGCCACGTGATCAGTGCATGATAGCCACGTGATCAGTGCATGATCAGTCACGTGATACATGTGATCAGCCACGTGATCAGTGCATGATGAGCCACGTGATCAGTGCAGATCAATTACGTGATCAGTGCATGATCAGTCACGTGACCAGTACATGGTTGCTACGTGATCCTTGCATGATCAGCCACGTGAGCAGAGCATGATAGCCACGTGATCAGTGCATGATCCGTCACGTGATCAGTACATGATCAGTCACTTGAACAGTGCATGATCATTGACATGATCTGTGCATGATCAGTCACGTGACCAGTATATGGTAGCTACGTGATCATTCCATGACAGCCACGTGAGCAGTGCATGATAGCCACGTGATGTGTGCATGATCAGTTACGTGAGCAGAGTATGATCAGCCACGTGATCAGTGCATGAGTGCCACGTGATCAGTGCATGATATGTCACGTGACAGGTGTGTGATCAGCCACGTGAGCAGTGCATGTTCAGCCACGTGATTAGTGCATGATAGCCACGTGATCAGTGCATGATCAGTTACGTGAGCAGTGTATGATCAGCCACGTGATCAGTGCATGGTCAGACACGTGAACAGTGTATGATCAGCCACGTTAGCAGTGCATGATATCCACGTGATCAGTGCATGATCATCACGTGATCAGTGTATGATCAGCAACGTGAATAGTGCATCCTCAGTCACCTGATAAGGGCCTGTTGAGCTGCGTGATTACTGTCTGCTCATCTGCTTGAAAATTGCCAACTGGGCTGCATGATTCTTGCCTGTCATCTGCTTGACAATTGCCAGCTGTGCTGCGTAATTCCTGCCTGCTCAGCTGCTTGATTATTGCCAGCTGAGCAGCATGATTCCTCACACCTGAGTACCATGATTATTGCCTGCTGACTGTCTGATTCGTGCCTACTCAGCTCTTTGTTTATTGCCTCCAGAGGCAAATGATCGGTGTATGATAGCAAACATGATCAGCGCATGATCAGTCACTTGATCAGAGCAATTAAGTCACGTGATCACTACATGATAGTCATGTGATCAGTCCATGCTCAGTCACGGTATCAGTGCATGATCAGCCACGTGATCAGTGCATGATCAGACAGGTGATCAGTGCATGATAGCTATGTGATCAGTGCATGATTTGTCACGTGATCTGTGCATGATCAGTCACGTGATGGGTGCATGATCAGTCACCTGACCAGTGCATGGTAGCTACATGATCATTGCATGGTCAGCCACGTGAGTAGTGCATGATAGCCACGTGATCAGTGCATGATCAATCACGTGTTCAGTGCATGATCAGTCATGTTATCTGTGAATGACCAGGCACGTGATCAGTGTATGATCAGCCACGTGATCAGTGCATGATATCCAAGTGATCAGTACATGATCAATCACGTGATCAGTGTATGATCAGCCACGTGAACAGTGCATGCTCAGTCACGTGATCTGGGCCTGCTGAGCTGCGTGATTACTGTCTGCTCATCTGCTTGACAATTGCCAGCTGAGCTGCATGATTCCTGCCTGTCATCTGCTTGACAATTGCCAGCTGTGCTGCGTAATTCCTGCCTGCTCAGCTGCTTGATTATTGCCAGCTGAGCAGCATGATTCCTCACAGCTGAGTTCCATAATTATTGCCTGCTGACTGTCTGATTCGTGCCTACTCAGCTCTTTGTTTATTGCCTCCGGAGGAAAATGATCGGTGTATGATAGCAAACATGATCAGCGCATGATCAGTCACATGATCAGAGCCATTAAGTCACGTGATCACTACATGATAGTCATGTGATCAGTCCATGCTCAGTCACGGTATCAGTGCATGATCAGCCACGTGATCAGTGCATGATCAGCCAGGTGATCATTTCATGATAGCTACGTGATCAGTTCATGATCAGTCACGTGATCTGTGCATGACCAGGCAGGTGGTCAGTGCATGATCATCGACGTGATCAGTGCATGATCCGTCACCTAATGGGTGTATATTCAGTCACCTGACCGGTACATGGTAGCTACATGAACATTGCATGGTCAGGCACGTGAGTAGTGCAGGATAACCACGTGATCAGTGCATGATCAATCACGTGTTCAGTGCATGATCAGTCATGTAATCTGTGCATGACCAGTTACGTGATCAGTGTATGACCAGCCAAGTGATCAGTGCATGATAGCCACGTGATCAGTGCATGATCAGTCACGTGATCAGTACATGGTTGCTACGTGATCCGTGCATGATCAGCCACGTGAGCAGAGCATGATAGCCACGTGATCAGTGCATGATAGCCACGTGATCAGTGCATGATCAGTCACGTGATATGTGCATGATCAGCCACGTGATGAGTGCATGTTCATCCACGTGATCAGTGCAGGATAGCCACGTGATCACTTCATGATTATTTACGTGATCTGTACATGATCAGTCACGTGATACGTGTGTGATCAGCCACCGGATCAGTGCGTGATGAGCCATGTGATCAGTGCAGGATCAATTACGTGACCAGTGCATGATCAGTCACTAGACCAGTACATGGTAGCTACGTGATCATTGCGTGATCAGCCACGTGATCAGTGCATGATAGCTACGTGATCAGTGCATGATCAGCCACATGATCAGTGCATGAGAGCCACGTGATCAGTGCATGATCAGTCATGTGATACATGTGTGATCAGCCACGTGATCAGTGCATGATAGCCACGTGATCACTTCATGATTATTCACGTGATCTGTACATGATCAGTCACGTGAACACTGCATGATCAGTCATGTGATCAGTGTATGACCAGCCAAGTGATCAGTGCATGATAGCCACGTGATCAGTGCATGATCAGTCACGTGATCAGTGCATGATCAGTCACGTGATCAGTGTATGATCAGCCACGTGATCAGTGCATGATCAGCCAAATGATAAGTGCATGATCAATTACGTGATCAGTGCATGATCAGCCACGTGATCAGTCACGTGATCAGTACATGATCAGGCACGTGAACAGTGCATGATCATTTACGTAATCTGTGCATGATCAGTCACGTGACCAGTATATGGTAGCTACATGATCATTCCGTGACGAGCCACGTGAGCAGTACATGATAGAAAATTGATGTGTCCATGATGAGTTACGTGAGCAGAGTATGATCAGCCACGTGATCCGTGCATGAGTGCCACGTGATCAGTGCATGATATGTCACGTGACAGTGTGTGATCAGCCACGTGAACAGTGTATGTTCAGCCACGTATTCAGTGCATGATAGCTACGTGATCAGTGCATGATCAGTTACGTGAGCAGTGTATGATCAGCCACGTGATCAGTGCATTGTCAGACACGTGAACAGTGTATGATCAGCCACGTGATCAGTGCATGATATCCAAGTGATCAGTGCATGATCAATCACGTGATCAGTGTTTGATCAGCAACGTGAACAGTGCATGCTCAGTCACGTGATCAGGGACTGCTGAGCTGCGTGATTACTGTCTGCTCATCTGCTTGACAATTGCCAGCTGAGCTGCACGATTCCTGCCTGTCATCTGCTTGACAATTGCCAGCTGTGCTGCGTAATTCCTGCCTGCTCAGCTGCTTGATTATTGCCAGCTGAGCAGCATGATTCCTCACAGCTGAGTTCCATGATTATTGCCTGCTGACTGTTTGATTCGTGCCTACTCAGCTCTTTGTTTATTGCCTCCAGAGGCACATGATCAGTGTATGATAGCAAACATGATCAGCACATGATCAGTCACATGATCAGCGCCATTAAGTCACGTGATCACTACATGATAGTCATGTGATCAGTCCATGCTCAGTCACGGTATCAGTGCATGATCAGCCACGTGATCAGTGCATGATCAGTCATGTGACCAGTACATGGTAGCTGCGTGATCATCACATGATCAGCCACGTGAGCAGTGCATGATAGCCACGTGATCAGTACATGATCAGACACGAGATCAGTGCATGATCAGTCACGTGATCAGTGCATGATGAGCCACGTGATCAGTGCATGACCAGGAACGTGATCAGTGCATGTCCAGCCAAGTGATCAGTGCATAATCAGCCACGTGATCATTGCATGATCAGTCACATGATCAGTGCATGATCAGTCACATGATCAGTGCATGATCAGTCACGTGATAGGTGTGTGATCAGCCACGTGAACAGTGCATGCTCAGTCACGTGATCAGGGCCTGCTGAGCTGCGTGATTACTGTCTGCTCATCTGCTTTACAATTTCCAGCTGAGCTGTACGATTCCTGCCTGTCATCTCCTTGACAATTGCCACCTGTGCTGCGTAATTCCTGCCTGCTCATCTACTTGATTATTGCCAGCTGAGCAGCATGATTTCTCAGAGGTGAATTCCATGATTATAGCCTGCTGACTGATTCCTGCCTACTCAGCTCTATGTTCATTGCCTTCAGAGGCACATGATCAGTGTGTGACACCAAACATGATCAGCACATGATCAGTCACATAATCAATGCATGATAAGCCAGGTGATCAGTGCATGATCAATTATGTGATCAGTGCATGATCAGTCAGTGACAAGTACATGGTAGCTGCGTGATCAGTGCATGATCAACCACGTGAGCCGTGCATGATAGCCACGTGATCAGTGCATGATCAGTCACGTTATACGTGTGTGATCAGCCACGTGATCAGTGCATGTTATCCACGTGATCAGTGCAGGATAGCCACGTGATCACTTCATGATTATTTACGTGATCTGTACATGATCAGTCACGTGATACGTGCATGATCAGCCACCGGATCAGTGCGTGATGAGCCACGTGATCAGTGCAGGATCAATTACGTGATCAGTGCATGATCAGTCACATGACCATTACATGGTAGCTACGTGATCTTTGCGTGATCAGCCACGTGATCAGTGCATGATAGCCACATGATCAGTGCATGAGAGCCACGTGATCAGTGCATGATCAGTCACGTGATACATGTGTGATCAGCCACGTGATCAGTGCATGATGAGCCACGTGATCAGTGCAGCATCAATTACGTGATCAGTGCATGATCAGTCACGTGACCAGTACATGGTTGCTACGTGATCCTTGCATGATCAGCCACGTGAGCATAGCATGATAGCCACGTGATCAGTGCATGATCCGTCACGTGATCAGTACATGATCAGTCACTTGAACAGTGCATGATCATTGACGTGATCTGTGCATGATCAGTCACGTGACCAGTATATGGTAGCTACGTGATCATTCCATGACGAGCCACGTGAGCAGTGCATGATAGCCACGTGATGTGTGCATGATCAGTTACGTGAGCAGAGTATGATCAGCCACGTGATCAGTGCATGAGTGCCACGTGATCAGTGCATGATATGTCACGTGACAGTGTGTGATCAGCCACGTGAGCAGTGCATGTTCAGCCACGTGATCAGTGCATGATAGCCACGTGATCAGTGCATGATCAGTTACGTGAGCAGTGTATGATCAGCCACGTGATCAGTGCATGGTCAAACACGTGAACAGTGTATGATCAGCCACGTTAGCAGTGCATGATATCCACGTGATCAGTGCATGATCATCACATGATCAGTGTATGATCAGCAACGTGAATAGTGCATCCTCAGTCACGTGATAAGGGCCTGTTGAGCTGCGTGATTACTGTCTGCTCATCTGCTTGAAAATTGCCAACTGGGCTGCATGATTCTTGCCTGTCATCTGCTTGACAATTGCCAGCTGTGCTGCGTAATTCCTGCCTGCTCAGCTGCTTGATTATTGCCAGCTGAGCAGCATGATTCCTCACACCTGAGTACCATGATTATTGCCTGCTGACTGTCTGATTCGTGCCTACTCAGCTCTTTGTTTATTGCCTCCAGAGGCAAATGATCGGTGTATCATAGCAAACATGATCAGCGCATGATCAGTCACATGATCAGAGCCATTAAGTCACGTGATCACTACATGATAGTCATGTGATCAGTCCATGCTCAGTCACGGTATCAGTGCATGATCAGCCACGTGATCAGTGCATGATCAGACACGAGACCAGTGCATGATCAGTCACGTGATCAGTGCATGATCAGCCAAGTGATCAGTGCATGACCAGGCACGTCATCAGTGTATGTCCAGCCAAGTGATCAGTGCATGATAGCCACGTGATCAGTGCATGATCAGTCACGTGATCAGTGCATGATATGTCACGTGACAGGTGTGTGATCAGCCACGTGAGCAGTGCATGTTCAGCCACTTGATCAGTGCATGATAGCCACGTGATCAGTGCATGATCACTTACCTGAGCACTGTATGATCAGCCACGTGAGCAGTGCATGGTCAGACACGAGAACAGTGCATGATCATCCACGTGATCAGTGCATGATCAATCACGTGATCAGTGTATGATCAGCCACGTGAACAGTGCATGCTCAGTCACGTGATCTGGGCCTGCTGAGCTGCGTGATTACTGTCTGCTCATCTGCTTGACAATTGCCAGCTGAGCTGCACAATTCCTTCCTGTCATCTGCTTGACAATTGCCAGCTGTGCTGTGTAATTCCTGCCTGCTCAGCTGCTTGATTATTGCCAGCTGAGCAGCATGATTCCTCACACCTGAGTTCCATGATTATTGCCTGCTGACTGTTTGATTCGTGCCTACTCAGCTCTTTGTTTATTGCCTCCAGAGGCACATGATCAGTGTATGATAGCAAACATGATCAGCTCATGATCAGTCACATGATCGGAGCCATTAAGTCACGTGATCACTACATGATAGTCATGTGATCAGTCCATGCTCAGTCACAGTATCAGTGCATGATCAGCCACGTGATCAGTGCATGATCTGTCACATGACTAGTGTATGATCATCCACGTGATCAGTGCATGGGCAGTCATGTGATCAGTGCATGATATAGACGTGATCAGTGCATGATCAGTCTCGTGATCAGTGCATGACAGCCACGTGATCAGTGCATGATCATTCACCTGATGGGTGTATGATCGTTCACGTGACCTGTACATGGTAGTTACATGAACATTGCATGATCAGCACGTGAGTAGTGCATGATATCCACGTGATCACTGCATGATCAGTCACGTGATCAGTGCATGATCAGTCATGTGACCAGTACATGGTAGCTGCGTGATCATCTCATGATCAGCCACGTGAGCAGTGCATGATAGCCACGTGATCAGTGCATGATCAGACACGAGATCAGTGCATGATCAGTCACGTGATCAGTGCATGATCAGGCACGTGATCAGTGCATGACCAGGCACGTGATCAGTGTATGTCCAGCCAAGTGATCAGTGCATGATAGCCACGTGATCAGTGCATGATCAGTCACGTGATCAGTACATGATCAGTCACTTGATCTGTGCATGATAGCCAGGTGATCAGTGCATGATAGCCACGTGATCAGTCACGTGATCAGTGCATGATCCGCCACCTGATCAGTGCATGACCAGCACGTGATCAGTGTATGTCCAGCCAAGTGATCAGTGCATGATAGACACGTGATCAGTGCATGATCAGTCACGTGATCAGTGCATGATAGCCAAGTGATCAGTGCATGATAGCCACGTGATCAGTGCATGATCAAGTCACGTGATCAGTGCATGATCAGTCACGTTATCAGTGCATGATCATCCACGTGATCAGTGCATACTATTACGTGAACAATGCATGATCAATCACGTGATCAGTGCATGAGAGCCACGTGATAAGTTCATAATCAGTCACGTGATAGGTGTGTGATCAGCCATGTGAACAGTGCATGCTCAGTCACGTGATCAGGGCCTGCTGAGCTGCGTGATTACTGTCTGCTCATCTGCTTGACAATTTCCAGCTGAGCTGCACGATTCCTGCCTGTCATCTCCTTGACAATTGCCACCTGTGCTGTGTAATTCCTGCCTGCTCATCTACTTGATTGTTGCCAGCTGAGCAGCATGATTTCTTAGAGCTGTGTTCCATGATTATAGCCTGCTGACTGATTCCTGTGTACTCAGCTCTATGTTCATTGCCTCCAGAGGCACATGATCAGTGTGTGACACCAAACATGATCAGAACATGATCAGTCACATGATCAATGCATGATAAGCTAGGTGATCAGTGTATGATCAATTATGTGATCAGTGCATGATCAGTCATGTGACCAGTACATGGTAGCTGTGTGATCATTGCATGATCAGCCACGTGAGCAGTGCATGATCAGTCACGTAATCAGTGCATGATCAGTCACGTGATACGTGTGTGATCAGCCACATGATCAGTGCGTGATGAGCCATGTGATCAGTGCAGCATCAATTACGTGATCAGTGCATGATCAGTCACGTGACCAGTACATGGTAGCTACGTGATCATTGCGTGATCAGCCACGTGATAAGTGCATGATAGCCACGTAATCAGTGTATGATAGCCACGTGATCAGTGCATGATCAGTCATGTGATACGTGTGATCAGCCACGTGATCAGTGCATGATATATACGTGATCAGTGCATGATCAGCCACGGGATCAGTGCATGAGCAGCCACGTGATCAGTGCATGATCAGTCACGTGATACATGTGTGATCAGCCACGTGATCAGTGCATGATAGCCACGTGATGTGTGCATGATCAGTTACGTGAGCAGAGTATGATCAGCCACGTGATCAATGCATGAGTGCCACGTTATCAGTGCATGATATGTCATGTGACAGGTGTGTGATCAGCCACGTGAACAGTGCATGTTCAGCCAAGTGATCAGTGCATGATAGCCACGTGATCAGTGCATGATCACTTACCTGAGCAGTGTATGATCAGCCACGTGATCAGTGCATAGTCAAACACATGAACAGTGTATGATCAGCCACGTGATCAGTGCATGATATCCACGTGATCAGTGCATGATCATCACGTGATCAGTGCATGATCAGCCACGTGAATAGTGCATGCTCAGTCACGTGATAAGGGCCTGTTGAGCTGCATGATTACTGTCTGCTCATCTGGTTGAAAATTGCCAGCTGGGCTGCATGATTCTTGCCTGTCATCTCCTTGACAATTTCCAGCTGTGCTGCGTAATTCCTGCCTGCTCAGCTGCTTGATTATTGCCAGCTGAGCAGCATGATTCCTCACACCTGAGTTCCATGATTATTGCCTGCTGACTGTTTGATTCGTTCCTACTCAGCTCTTTGTTTATTGCCTCCAGAGGCAAATGATCGGTGTATGATAGCAAATATGATCAGCGCATGATCAGTCACATGATCAGAGCCATTAAGTCACGTGATCACTACATGATAGTCATGTGATCAGTTCATGCTCAGTCTCGGTATCAGTGCATGATCAGCCACGTGATCAGTGCATGATCAGCCAGGTGATAAGTGCATGATCAATTACGTGATCAGTGCTTGATCAGCCACGTGATCAGTGCATGATCAGTCACGTGATCAGTACATGATCAGGCACGTGAACAGTGCATGATCATTTACGTGATCTGTGCATGATCAGTCACGTGACCAGTATATGGTAGCTACATGATCATTCCGTGACAGCCACGTGAGCAGTACATGATAGAAAATTGATGTGTCCATGATGAGTTACGTGAGCAGAGCATGATCAGCCACGTGATCAGTGCATGAGTGCCACTTGATCAGTGCATGATATGTCACGTGACAGGTGTGTGATCAGCCAAGTGAACAGTGCATGTTCAGCCACGTGATCAGTGCATGATATCCAAGTGATAAGTGCATGATCAATCACGTGATCAGTGTTTGATCAGCCACGTGAACAGTGCATGCGCAGTCACGTGATCAGGGCCTGCTGAGCTGCGTGATTACTGTCTGCTCATCTGCTTGACAATTGCCAGCTGAGCTGCACGATTCCTGCCTATCATCTGCCTGACAATTGCCAGCTGTCCTGCGTAATTTCTGCCTGCTCAGCTGCTTGATTATTGCCAGCTGAGCAGCATGATTCCTCACAGCTGAGTTCCATGGTTATTGCCTGCTGACTGTTTGATTCGTGCCTCCTCGGCTCTTTGTTTATTGCCTCCAGAGGCACATGATCAGTGTATGATAGCAAACATGATCAGCACATGATCAGTCACATGATCAGCGCCATTAAGTCATGTGATCACTACATGATAGTCATGTGATCAGTCATTGCTCAGTCACAGTATCAGTGCATGATCAGCCACGTGATCAGTGCATGATCTGTCACATCATTAGTGTACGATCACCCACGTGATCAGTGCATGATCAGTCACCTGATGGGTGTATGATCATTCACGTGACCTGTACATGGTAGCTACATGATCATTGCATGATCAGCCACGTGAGTAGTGCATGATATCCACGTGATCACTGCATGATCAGTCACGTGATCAGTGCATGATCAGTCATGTGACCAGTACATGGTAGCTGCGTGATCATGCATGATCAGCCACGTGAGCAGTGCATGATAGCCACGTGATCAGTGCATGATCAGACACGAGATCAGTGCATGATCAGTCACGTGATCAATGCATGATCAGCCACGTGATCAGTGCGTGACCAGGCACGTGATCAGTGCATGATCAGACACGTGATCAGTGCATGATCAGTCACGTGATCAGTGCATGATCAGCCACGTGATCAGTGCATGATCAGTCACGTGATCAGTGCATGATCAGACACGAGATCAGTGCATGATCAGGCACGTGATCAGTGCATGATCAGACACGAGATCAGTGCGTGATCAGGCACGTGATCAGTGCATGATCAGACACGAGATCAGTGCATGATCAGTCACGTGATCAGTGCATGATCAGCCACGTGATCAGTGCATGATCAGTCACGTGATCAGTGCATGATCAGACACGAGATCAGTGCATGATCAGTCACGTGATCAGTGCATGATCAGCCACGTGATAGTGCATGATCAGCCACGTGATCAGTGCATGTTATCCACGTGATCAGTGCAGGATAGCCACGTGATCACTTCATGATTATTTACGTGATCTGTACATGATCAGTCACGTGATTCGTGTGTGATCAGCCACCGGATCAGTGCGTGATGAGCCATGTGATCAGTGCAGGATCAATTACGTGATCAGTGCATGAGAAGTCACATTACCAGTACATGGTAGCTACGTGATCATTGCGTGATCAGCCACGTGATCAGTGCATGATAGCTACGTGATCAGTGCATGATAGCCACATGATCAGTGCATGAGCAGCCACGTGATCAGTGCATGATCAGTCACGTGATACATGTGTGATCAGCCACGTGATCAGTGCATGATGAGCCGCGTGATCAGTGCAGGATCAATTACGTGACCAGTGCATGATCAGTCACTAGACCAGTACATGGTAGCTACGTGATCATTGCGTGATCAGCCACGTGATCAGTGCATGATAGCTACGTGATCAGTGCATGATCAGTCATGTGATACATGTGTGATCAGCCACGTGATCAGTGCATGATGAGCCACGTGATCACTTCATGATTATTCACGTGATCTGTACATGATCAGTCACGTGAACAATGCATGATCAGTCATGTGATCAGTGTATGACCAGCCAAGTGATCAGTGCATGATAGCCACGTGATCAGTGCATGATCAGCCAAATGATAAGTGCATGATCAATTACGTGATCAGTGCATGATCAGCCACGTGATCAGTGCATGATCAGTCACGTGATCAGTACATGATCAGGCACGGGAACAGTGCATGATCATTTACGTTATCTGTGCATGATCAGTCACGTGACCAGTATATGGTAGCTACATGATCATTCCGTGACGAGCCACGTGAGCAGTACATGATAGAAACTTGATGTGTTCATGATGAGTTACGTGAGCAGAGTATGATCAGCCACGTGATCAGTGCATGAGTGCCACGTGATCAGTGCATGATATGTCACGTGACAGGTGTGTGATCAGCCACGTGAACAGTGCATGTTCAGCCACGTATTCAGTGCATGATAGCCACGTGATCAGTGCATGATCAGTCACGTGATCAGTGCATGATCAGTTATGTGATCAGTGTATGTTCAGCCACGTGATCAGTGAATGATCAGCCACATGATCAGTGCATGATCAGTCACGTGATAGGTGTGTGATCAGCCACGTGAACAGTGCATGCTCAGTCACGTGATCAGGGCCTGCTGAGCTTCGTGATTACTGTCTGCTCATCTGCTTGACAATTTGCAGCTGAGCTGTACGATTTCTGCCTGTCATCTCCTTGACAATTGCCACCTGTGCTGCGTAATTCCTGCCTGCTCATCTACTTGATTATTGCCAGCTGAGCAGCATGATTTCTCAGAGCTGAGTTCCATGATTATAGCCTGCTGACTGATTCCTGCCTACTCAGCTCTATGTTCATTGGCTCCAGAAGCACATGATCAGTGTGTGACACCAAACATGATCAGCACATGATCAGTCACATAATATATGCATGATAAGCCAGGTGATCAGTGCATGATCAATTATGTGATCAGTGCATGATCAGTCATGTGACCAGTACATGGTAGCTGCTTGATCATTGCATGATCAGCCACGTGAGCAGTGCATGCTAGCCACGTGATCAGTGCATGATCAATCCCGTGATCTGTGCATGATCAGTCACGTGATCAGTGCATGATCAATTACTTGATCAGTGCATGATCAGTCACGTGACCAGTGCATGGTAGCTACGTGATCATTGCATGATCAGCCACGTGATCAGTGCATGATAGCTACGTGATCAGTGCATGATCACGTGATCAGTGCATGATCAGTCACGTGATCAGTGCATGATATCCTCGTGATCAGTGCAGGATAGCCACGTGATCACTTCATGATTATTCACGTGATCTGTACATGATCAGTCACGTGATTCGTGTGTGATCAGCCCCCGGATCAGTGCGTGATGAGCCATGTGATCAGTGCAGGACCAATTACGTGATCAGTGCATGATCAGTCACATGACCAGTACATGGTATCTAGGTGATCATTGCATGATCAGCCACGTGATCAGTGCATGATAGCTACGTGATCAGTGCATGATAGCCACATGATCAGTGCATGAGCAGCCACGTGATCAGTGCATGATCAGTCACGTGATACATGTGTGATCAGCCACGTGATCAGTGCATGATGAGACACGTGATCAGTGAAGGATCAATTACGTGATCAGTGCATGATCAGTCACGTGACCAGTACATGGTTGCCACGTGATCCTTGCATGATCAGCCACGTGAGCAGAGCATGATCAGCCACGTGATCAGTGCATGATCAGTCACGTGACCAGTATATGGTAGCTACGTGATCATTCCATGACAAGCCACGTGAGCAGTGCATGATAGCCACGTGATGTGTGCATGATCAGTTACGTGAGCAGAGTATGATCAGCCACGTGATCAGTGCATGATATCCACGTGATCAGTGCATGATCATCACGTGATCAGTGCATGATCAGCCACGTGAATAGTGCATGCTCAGTCACGTGATAAGGGCCTGTTGAGCTGCGTGATTACTGTCTGCTCATCTGCTTGAAAATTGCCAGCTGGGCTGCATGACTCTTGCCTGTCATCTCCTTAACAATTGCCAGCTGTGCTGCATAATTCCTGCCTGCTCAGCTGCTTGATTATTGCCAGCTGAGCAGCATGATTCCTCACACCTGAGTTCCATGATTATTGCCTGCTGACTGTTTGATTCGTGCCTACTCAGCTCTTTGTTTATTGCCTCCAGAGGCAAATGATCGGTGTATGTTAGCAAACATGATCAGCGCATGATAAGTCACATGATCAGAGCCATTAAGTCACGTGATCACTACATGATAGTCATGTGATCAGTCCATGCTCAGTCACGGTATCAGTGCATGATCAGCCACGTGATCAGTGCATGATCTGTCACATGACTAGTGTATGATCATCCACGTGATCAGTGCATGGGCAGTCATGTGATCAGTGCATGATATAGACGTGAACAGTGCATGATCAGTCTCGTGATCAGTGCATGACAGCCAAGTGATCAGTGCATGATCATTCACCTGATGGGTGTATGATCGTTCACGTGACCTGTACATGTTAGTTACATGAACATTGCATGATCAGCACATGAGTAGTGCATGATATCCACGTGATCACTGCATGATCAGTCACGTAATCAGTGCATGATCAGTCATGTGACCAGTACATGGTAGCTGCGTGATCATCTCATGATCAGCCACGTGAGCAGTGCATGATAGCCACGTGATCAGTGCATGATCAGACACGAGATCAGTGCATGATCAGTCACGTGATCAGTGCATGATCAGGCACGTGATCAGTGCATGACCAGGCACGTGATCAGTGTATGTCCAGCCAAGTGATCAGTGCATGATAGCCACGTGATCAGTGCATGATCAGTCACATGATCAGTACATGATCAGTCACTTGATCTGTGCATGATAGCCAGGTGATCAGTGCATGATAGCCACGTGATCAGTCACGTGATCAGTGCATGATCCGCCACCTGATCAGTGCATGACCAGGCACGTGATCAGTGTATGATCAGCCACGTGATCAGTGCATGATAGACACGTGATCAGTGCATGATCAGTCACGTGATCAGTGCATGATAGCCAAGTGATCAGTGCATGATAGCCACGTGATCAGTGCATGATCAGTCACGTGATCAGTGCATGGTCAGTCACGTTATCAGTGCATGATCATCCACGTGATCAGTGCATACTATTACGTGAACAATGCATGCGCAATCACGTGATCAGTGCATGAGAGCCACGTGATAAGTTCATAATCAGTCACGTGATAGGTGTGTGATCAGCCATGTGAACAGTGCATGCTCAGTCACGTGATCAGGGCCTGCTGAGCTGCGTGATTACTGTCTGCTCATCTGCTTGACAATTTCCAGCTGAGCTGCACGATTCCTGCCTGTCATCTCCTTGACAATTGCCACCTGTGCTGTGTAATTCCTGCCTGCTCATCTACTTGATTGTTGCCAGCTGAGCAGCATGATTTCTTAGAGCTGTGTTCCATGATTATAGCCTGCTGACTGATTCCTGCGTACTCAGCTCTATGTTCATTGCCTCCAGAGGCAAATGATCAGTGTGTGACACCAAACATGATCAGAACATGATCAGTCACATGATCAATGCATGATAAGCTAGGTGATCAGTGTATGATCAATTATGTGATCAGTGCATGATCAGTCATGTGACCAGTACATGGTAGCTGTGTGATCATTGCATGATCAGCCACGTGATCAGTGCATGATCAGTCACGTAATCAGTGCATGATCAGTCACGTGATACGTGCATGATCAGCCACATGATCAGTGCGTGATGAGCCATGTGATCAGTGCAGCATCAATTACGTGATCAGTGCATGATCAGTCACGTGACCAGTACATGGTAGCTACGTGATCATTGCGTGATCAGCCACGTGATAAGTGCATGATAGCCACGTAATCAGTGTATGATAGCCACGTGATCAGTGCATGATCAGTCATGTGATACGTGTGTGATCAGCCACGTGATCAGTGCATGATATATACGTGATCAGTGCATGATAGCCACGGGATCAGTGCATGAGAGCCACGTGATCAGTGCATGATCAGTCACGTGATACATGTGTGATCAGCCACGTGATCAGTGCATGATAGCCACGTGATGTGTGCATGATCAGTTACGTGAGCAGAGTATGATCAGCCACGTGATCAATGCATGAGTGCCACGTTATCAGTGCATGATATGTCATGTGACAGGTGTGTGATCAGCCACGTGAACAGTGCATGTTCAGCCAAGTGATCAGTGCATGATAGCCACGTGATCAGTGCATGATCACTTACCTGAGCAGTGTATGATCAGCCACGTGATCAGTGCATAGTCAAACACATGAACAGTGTATGATCAGCCACGTGATCAGTGCATGATATCCACGTGATCAGTGCATGATCATCACGTGATCAGTGCATGATCAGCCACGTGAATAGTGCATGCTCAGTCACGTGATAAGGGCCTGTTGAGCTGCATGATTACTGTCTGCTCATCTGGTTGAAAATTGCCAGCTGGGCTGCATGATTCTTGCCTGTCATCTCCTTGACAATTTCCAGCTGTGCTGCGTAATTCCTGCCTGCTCAGCTGCTTGATTATTGCCAGCTGAGCAGCATGATTCCTCACACCTGAGTTCCATGATTATTGCCTGCTGACTGTTTGATTCGTTCCTACTCAGCTCTTTGTTTATTGCCTCCAGAGGCAAATGATCAGTGTATGATAGCAAATATGATCAGCGCATGATCAGTCACATGATCAGAGCCATTAAGTCACGTGATCACTACATGATAGTCATGTGATCAGTTCATGCTCAGTCTCGGTATCAGTGCATGATCAGCCACGTGATCAGTGCATGATCAGCCAGGTGATAAGTGCATGATCAATTACGTGATCAGTGCTTGATCAGCCACGTGATCAGTGCATGATCAGTCACGTGATCAGTACATGATCAGGCACGTGAACAGTGCATGATCATTTACGTGATCTGTGCATGATCAGTCACGTGACCAGTATATGGTAGCTACATGATCATTCCGTGACGAGCCACGTGAGCAGTACATGATAGAAAATTGATGTGTCCATGATGAGTTACGTGAGCAGAGTATGATCAGCCACGTGATCAGTGCATGAGTGCCACTTGATCAGTGCATGATATGTCACGTGACAGGTGTGTGATCAGCCAAGTGAACAGTGCATGTTCAGCCACGTGATCAGTGCATGATATCCAAGTGATCAGTGCATGATCAATCACGTGATCAGTGTTTGATCAGCCACGTGAACAGTGCATGCGCAGTCACGTGATCAGGGCCTGCTGAGCTGCGTGATTACTGTCTGCTCATCTGCTTGACAATTGCCAGCTGAGCTGCACGATTCCTGCCTATCATCTGCCTGACAATTGCCAGCTGTCCTGCGTAATTCCTGCCTGCTCAGCTGCTTGATTATTGCCAGCTGAGCAGCATGATTCCTCACAGCTGAGTTCCATGATTATTGCCTGCTGACTGTTTGATTCGTGCCTCCTCAGCTCTTTGTTTATTGCCTCCAGAGGCACATGATCAGTGTATGATAGCAAACATGATCAGCACATGATCAGTCACATGATCAGCGCCATTAAGTCATGTGATCACTACATGATAGTCATGTGATCAGTCATGCTCAGTCACGGTATCAGTGCATGATCAGCCACGTGATCAGTGCATGATCTGTCACATGATTAGTGTACGATCACCCACGTGATCAGTGCATGATCAGTCACCTGATGGGTGTATGATCATTCACGTGACCTGTACATGGTAGCTACATGATCATTGCATGATCAGCCACGTGAGTAGTGCATGATATCCACGTGATCACTTCATGATCAGTCACGTGATCAGTGCATGATCAGTCATGTGACCAGTACATGGTAGCTGCGTGATCATCGCATGATCAGCCACGTGAGCAGTGCATGATAGCCATGTGATCAGTGCATGATCAGACACGAGATCAGTGCATGATCAGTCACGTGATCAGTGCATGATCAGCCACGTGATCAGTGTGTGATCAGGCACGTGATCAGTGTATGTCCAGCCAAGTGATCAGTGCATGATAGCCACGTGATAAGTGCATGATCAATCACATGATCAGTGCATGATCAGTCACGTGATAGGTGTGTGATCAGCCACGTGAACAGTGCATGCTCAGTCATGTGATCAGGGCCTGCTGAGCTGCGTGATTACTGTCTGCTCATCTGCTTGACAATTTCCAGCTGAGCTGCATGATTCCTGCCTGTCATCTCCTTGACAATTGCCACCTGTGCTGCGTAATTCCTGCCTGCTCATCTACTTGATTATTGCCAGCTGAGCAGCATGATTTCTCAGAGGTGAGTTCCATGATTATAGCCTGCTGACTGATTCCTGCCTACTCAGCTCTATGTTCATTGCCTCCAGAAGCACATGATCAGTGTGTGACACCAAACATGATCAGCACATGATCAGTCACAAAATATATGCATGATAAGCCAGGTGATCAGTGCATGATCAATTATGTGATCAGTGCATGATCAGTCATGTGACCAGTACATGGTAGCTGCATGATCATTGCTTGATCAGCCACGTGAGCAGTGCATGATAGCCACGTGATCAGTGCATGATCAATCACGAGATCTGTGCATGATCAGTCACAGGATCAGTGCATGATCAATTACCTGATCAGTGCATGATCAGTCACGTGACCAGTGCATGGTAGCTACGTGATCATTGCATGATCAGCCACGTGATCAGTGCATGATAGCCACGTGATCAGTGCATGATAGTCACGTGATCAGTGCATGATCAGTCACGTGATACGTGTGTGATCATCCACGTGATCAGTGCATGTTATCCACGTGATCAGTGCAGGATAGCCACGTGATCACTTCATGATTATTTACGTGATCTGTACATGATCAGTCACGTGATTCGTGTGTGATCAGCCACCGGATCAGTGCGTGATGAGCCATGTGATCAGTGCAGGATCAATTACGTGATCAGTGCATGAGAAGTCACATTACCAGTACATGGTAGCTACGTGATCATTGCGTGATCAGCCACGTGATCAGTGCATGATAGCTACGTGATCAGTGCATGATAGCCACATGATCAGTGCATGAGAGCCACGTGATCAGTGCATGATCAGTCACGTGATCATGTGTGATCAGCCACGTGATCAGTGCATGATGAGCCGCGTGATCAGTGCAGGATCAATTACGTGACCAGTGCATGATCAGTCACTAGACCAGTACATGGTAGCTACGTGATCATTGCATGATCAGCCACGTGATCAGTGCATGATAGCTACGTGATCAGTGCATGATCAGTCATGTGATACATGTGTGATCAGCCACGTGATCAGTGCATGATGAGCCACGTGATCACTTCATGATTATTCACGTGATCTGTACATGATCAGTCACGTGAACAATGCATGATCAGTCATGTGATCAGTGTATGACCAGCCAAGTGATCAGTGCATGATAGCCACGTGATCAGTGCATGATCAGCCAAATGATAAGTGCATGATCAATTACGTGATCAGTGCATGATCAGCCACGTGATCAGTGCATGATCAGTCACGTGATCAGTACATGATCAGGCACGTGAACAGTGCATGATCATTTACGTTATCTGTGCATGATCAGTCACGTGACCAGTATATGGTAGCTACATGATCATTCCGTGACGAGCCACGTGAGCAGTACATGATAGAAACTTGATGTGTTCATGATGAGTTACGTGAGCAGAGTATGATCAGCCACGTGATCAGTGCATGAGTGCCACGTGATCAGTGCATGATATGTCACGTGACAGGTGTGTGATCAGCCACGTGAACAGTGCATGTTCAGCCACGTATTCAGTGCATGATAGCCACGTGATTAGTGCATGATCAGTTATGTGATCAGTGTATGTTCAGCCACGTGATCAGTGAATGATCAGCCACATGATCAGTGCATGATCAGTCACGTGATAGGTGTGTGATCAGCCACGTGAACAGTGCATGCTCAGTCACGTGATCAGGGCCTGCTGAGCTTCGTGATTACTGTCTGCTCATCTGCTTGACAATTTGCAGCTGAGCTGTACGATTTCTGCCTGTCATCTCCTTGACAATTGCCACCTGTGCTGCGTAATTCCTGCCTGCTCATCTACTTGATTATTGCCAGCTGAGCAGCATGATTTCTCAGAGCTGAGTTCCATGATTATAGCCTGCTGACTGATTCCTGCCTACTCAGCTCTATGTTCATTGGCTCCAGAAGCACATGATCAGTGTGTGACACCAAACATGATCAGCACATGATCAGTCACATAATATATGCATGATAAGCCAGGTGATCAGTGCATGATCAATTATGTGATCAGTGCATGATCAGTCATGTGACCAGTACATGGTAGCTGCTTGATCATTGCATGATCAGCCACGTGAGCAGTGCATGCTAGCCCCGTGATCAGTGCATGATCAATCCCGTGATCTGTGCATGATCAGTCACGGGATCAGTGCATGATCAATTACTTGATCAGTGCATGATCAGTCACGTGACCAGTGCATGGTAGCTACGTGATCAGTGCATGATCAGCCACGTGATCAGTGCATGATAGCCACGTGATCAGTGCATGATCAGTCACGTGATCAGTGCATGATCAGTCACGTGATACATGTGTGACCAGCCACGTGATCAGTGCATGTTATCCTCGTGATCAGTGCAGGATCAGCCACGTGATCACTTCATGATTATTTACGTGATCTGTGCATGATCAGTCACGTGATTCGTGTGTGATCAGCCCCCGGATCAGTGCGTGATGAGCCATGTGATCAGTGCAGGACCAATTACGTGATCAGTGCATGATCAGTCACATGACCAGTGCATGGTTGCTACGTGATCCTTGCATGATCAGCCACGTGAGCAGAGCATGATCAGCCACGTGATCAGTGCATGATCAGTCACGTGACCAGTATATGGTAGCTACGTGATCATTCCATGATCAGCCACGTGAGCAGTGCATGATCAGCCACGTGATCAGTGCATGATCAGTTACGTGAACAGAGTATGATCAGCCACGTGATCAGTGCATGATATCCACGTGATCAGTGCATGATCATCACGTGATAAGTGCATGATCAGCCACGTGAATAGTGCATGCTCAGTCACGTGATAAGGGCCTGTTGAGCTGCGTGATTACTGTCTGCTCATCTGCTTGAAAATTGCCAGCTGGGCTGCATGACTCTTGCCTGTCATCTCCTTAACAATTGCCAGCTGTGCTGCATAATTCCTGCCTGCTCAGCTGCTTGATTATTGCAAGCTGAGCAGCATGATTCCTCACACCTGAATTCCATGATTATTGCCTGCTGACTGTTTGATTCGTGCCTACTCAGCTCTTTGTTTATTGCCTCCAGAGGCAAATGATCGGTGTATGTTAGCAAACATGATCAGCGCATGATAAGTCACATGATCAGAGCCATTAAGTCACGTGATCACTACATGATAGTCATGTGATCAGTCCATGCTCAGTCACGGTATCAGTGCATGATCAGCCACGTGATCAGTGCATGATCTGTCACATGACTAGTGTATGATCATCCACGTGATCAGTGCATGGGCAGTCATGTGATCAGTGCATGATATAGACGTGAAGAGTGCATGATCAGTCTCGTGATCAGTGCATGACAGCCAAGTGATCAGTGCATGATCATTCACCTGATGGGTGTATGATCGTTCACGTGACCTGTACATGGTAGTTACATGAACATTGCATGATCAGCACATGAGTAGTGCATGATATCCACGTGATCACTGCATGATCAGTCACGTAATCAGTGCATGATCAGTCATGTGACCAGTACATGGTAGCTGCGTGATCATCTCATGATCAGCCACGTGAGCAGTGCATGATAGCCACGTGAAAAGTGCATGATCAGACACGTGATCAGTGCATGATCAGTCACGTGATCAGTGCATGATCAGGCACGTGATCAGTGCATGACCAGGCACGTGATCAGTGTATGTCCAGCCAAGTGATCAGTGCATGATAGCCACGTTATCAGTGCATGATCAGTCACATGATCAGTGCATGATCAGTCACGTGATCTGTGCATGATAGCCAGGTGATCAGTGCATGATAGCCACGTGATCAGTCACGTGATCAGTGCATGATCAGCCACCTGATCAGTGCATGACCAGGCACGTGATCAGTGTATGTCCAGCCAAGTGATCAGTGCATGATAGACACGTGATCAGTGCATGATCAGTCACGTGATCAGTGCATGATAGCCAAGTGATCAGTGCATGATAGCCACGTGATCAGTGCATGATCAGTCACGTGATCAGTGCATGGTCAGTCACGTTATCAGTGCATGATCATCCACGTGATCAGTGCATACTATTACGTGAACAATGCATGCGCAATCACGTGATCAGTGCATGATAGCCACGTGATAAGTTCATAATCAGTCACGTGATAGGTGTATGATCAGCCATGTGAACAGTGCATGCTCAGTCACGTGATCAGGGCCTGCTGAGCTGCGTGATTACTGTCTGCTCATCTGCTTGACAATTTCCAGCTGAGCTGCACGATTCCTGCCTGTCATCTCCTTGACAATTGCCACCTGTGCTGTGTTTCCTGCCTGCTCATCTACTTGATTGTTGCCAGCTGAGCAGCATGATTTCTCAGAGCTGTGTTCCATGATTATAGCCTGCTGACTGATTCCTGCGTACTCAGCTCTTTGTTCATTGCCTCCAGAGGCAAATGATCAGTGTGTGACACCAAACATGATCAGAACATGATCAGTCACATGATCAATGCATGATAAGCCAGGTGATCAGTGTATGATCAATTATGTGATCAGTGCATGATCAGTCATGTGACCAGTACATGGTAGCTGTGTGATCATTGCATGATCAGCCACGTGAGCAGTGCATGATCAGTCACGTAATCAGTGCATGATCAGTCACGTGATACGTGTGTGATCAGCCACATGATCAGTGCGTGATGAGCCATGTGATCAGTGCAGCATCAATTACGTGATCAGTGCATGATCAGTCACGTGACCAGTACATGGTAGCTACGTGATCATTGCGTGATCAGCCACGTGATCAGTGCATGATAGCCACGTAATCAGTGTATGATAGCCACGTGATCAGTGCATGATCAGTCATGTGATACGTGCATGATCAGCCACGTGATCAGTGCATGATATCCACGTGATCAGTGCATGATAGCCACGGGATCAGTGCATGATCAGCCACGTGATCAGTGCATGATCAGTCACGTGATACATGTGTGATCAGCCACGTGATCAGTGCATGATAGCCACGTGATCAGTGCATGATCAGTTACGTGATCAGAGTATGATCAGCCACGTGATCAATGCATGAGTGCCACGTTATCAGTGCATGATATGTCACGTGACAGTGTGTGATCAGCCACGTGAACAGTGCATGTTCAGCCAAGTGATCAGTGCATGATAGCCACGTGATCAGTGCATGATCAGTTACCTGAGCAGTGTATGATCAGCCACGTGATCAGTGCATAGTCAAACACATGAACAGTGTATGATCAGCCACGTGATCAGTGCATGATATCCACGTGATCAGTGCATGATCATCACGTGATCAGTGCATGATCAGCCACGTGAATAGTGCATGCTCAGTCACGTGATAAGGGCCTGTTGAGCTGCATGATTACTGTCTGCTCATCTGGTTGAAAATTGCCAGCTGGGCTGCATGATTCTTGCCTGTCATCTGCTTGACAATTTCCAGCTGTGCTGCGTAATTCCTGCCTGCTCAGCTGCTTGATTATTGCCAGCTGAGCAGCATGATTCCTCACACCTGAGTTCCATGATTATTGCCTGCTGACTGTTTGATTCGTTCCTACTCAGCTCTTTGTTTATTGCCTCCAGAGGCAAATGATCAGTGTATGATAGCAAACATGATCAGCGCATGATCAGTCACATGATCAGAGCCATTAAGTCACGTGATCACTACATGATAGTCATGTGATCAGTTCATGCTCAGTCTCGGTATCAGTGCATGATCAGCCACGTGATCAGTGCATGATCAGCCAGGTGATAAGTGCATGATCAATTACGTGATCAGTGCTTGATCAGCCACGTGATCAGTGCATGATCAGTCACGTGATCAGTGCATGATCAGGCACGTGAACAGTGCATGATCATTCACGTGATCTGTGCATGATCAGTCACGTGACCAGTATATGGTAGCTACATGATCATTCCGTGATGAGCCACGTGAGCAGTACATGATAGAAAATTGATGTGTCCATGATCAGTTACGTGAGCAGAGTATGATCAGCCACGTGATCAGTGCATGAGTGCCACTTGATCAGTGCATGATATGTCACGTGACAGGTGTGTGATCAGCCAAGTGATCAGTGCATGTTCAGCCACGTGATCAGTTCATGATATCCAAGTGATCAGTGCATGATCAATCACGTGATCAGTGTTTGATGAGCCACGTGAACAGTGCATGCGCAGTCACGTGATCAGGGCCTGCTGAGCTGCGTGATTACTGTCTGCTCATCTGCTTGACAATTGCCAGCTGAGCTGCACGATTCCTGCCTATCATCTGCCTGACAATTGCCAGCTGTGCTGCGTAATTCCTGCCTGCTCAGCTGCTTGATTATTGCCAGCTGAGCAGCATGATTCCTCAGAGCTGAGTTCCATGATTATTGCCTGCTGACTGTTTGATTCGTGCCTACTCAGCTCTTTGTTTATTGCCTCCAGAGGCACATGTTCAGTGTATGATAGCAAACATGCTCAGCACATGATCAGTCACATGATCAGCGCCATTAAGTCATGTGATCACTACATGATAGTCATGTGATCAGTCATGCTCAGTCACGGTATCAGTGCATGATCAGCCACGTGATCAGTGCATGATCTGTCACATGATTAGTGTACGATCACCCACGTGATCAGTGCATGATCAGTCACCTGATGAGTGTATGATCATTCACGTGACCTGTACATGGTAGCTACATGATCATTGCATGATCAGCCACGTGAGCAGTGCATGATATCCACGTGATCAGTGCATGATCAGTCACGTGATCAGTGCATGATCAGTCATGTGACCAGTACATGGTAGCTGCGTGATCATCGCATGATCAGCCACGTGAGCAGTGCATGATAGCCACGTGATCAGTGCATGATCAGCCACGAGATCAGTGCATGATCAGTCACGTGATCAGTGCATGATCAGCCACGTGATCAGTGCATGACCAGGCACGTGATCAGTGTATGTCAGCCAAGTGATCAGTGCATGATAGCCACGTGATAAGTGCATGATCAATCACATGATCAGTGCATGATCAGTCACGTGATAGGTGTGTGATCAGCCACGTGAACAGTGCATGCTCAGTCACGTGATCAGGGCCTGCTGAGCTGCGTGATTACTGTCTGCTCATCTGCTTGACAATTTCCAGCTGAGCTGCATGATTCCTGCCTGTCATCTCCTTGACAATTGCCACCTGTGCTGCGTAATTCCTGCCTGCTCATCTGCTTGATTATTGCCAGCTGAGCAGCATGATTTCTCAGAGGTGAGTTCCATGATTATAGCCTGCTGACTGATTCCTGCCTACTCAGCTCTATGTTCATTGCCTCCAGAAGCACATGATCAGTGTGTGACACCAAACATGATCAGCACATGATCAGTCACAAAATATATGCATGATAAGCCAGGTGATCAGTGCATGATCAATTATGTGATCAGTGCATGATCAGTCATGTGACCAGTACATGGTAGCTGCATGATCATTGCATGATCAGCCACGTGAGCAGTGCATGATAGCCACGTGATCAGTGCATGATCAGTCACGTGATCTGTGCATGATCAGTCACGTGATCAGTGCATGATCAATTACGTGATCAGTGCATGATCAGTCACGTGACCAGTGCATGGTAGCTACGTGATCATTGCATGATCAGCCACGTGATCAGTGCATGATAGCCACGTGATCAGTGCATGATAGTCACGTGATCAGTGCATGATCAGTCACGTGATACGTGTGTGATCATCCACGTGATCAGTGCATGTTATCCACGTGATCAGTGCAGGATAGCCACGTGATCACTTCATGATTATTTACGTGATCTGTACATGATCAGTCACGTGATTCGTGTGTGATCAGCCACCGGATCAGTGCGTGATGAGCCATGTGATCAGTGCATGATCAGTCACGTGATCAGTGCATGAGAAGTCACATTACCAGTACATGGTAGCACGTGATCATTGCATGATCAGCCACGTGATCAGTGCATGATAGCTACGTGATCAGTGCATGATAGCCACATGATCAGTGCATGAGCAGCCACGTGATCAGTGCATGATCAGTCACGTGATACATGTGTGATCAGCCACGTGATCAGTGCATGATGAGCCACGTGATCAGTGCATGATCAATTACGTGACCAGTGCATGATCAGTCACGTGACCAGTACATGGTAGCTACGTGATCAGTGCATGATCAGCCACGTGATCAGTGCATGATAGCTACGTGATCAGTGCATGATCAGTCACGTGATCATGTGTGATCAGCCACGTGATCAGTGCATGATGAGCCACGTGATCACTTCATGATTATTCACGTGATCTGTACATGATCAGTCACGTGAACAGTGCATGATCAGTCACGTGATCAGTGCATGACCAGCCAAGTGATCAATGCATGATAGCCACGTGATCAGTGCATGATCAGCCAAATGATAAGTGCATGATCAATTACGTGATCAGTGCATGATCAGCCACGTGATCAGTGCATGATCAGTCACGTGATCAGTACATGATCAGGCACGTGATCAGTGCATGATCATTTACGTTATCTGTGCATGATCAGTCACGTGACCAGTATATGGTAGCTACATGATCATTCCGTGACGAGCCACGTGAGCAGTACATGATAGAAACTTGATGTGTTCATGATGAGTTACGTGAGCAGAGTATGATCAGCCACGTGATCAGTGCATGAGTGCCACGTGATCAGTGCATGATATGTCACGTGACAGGTGTGTGATCAGCCACGTGAGCAGAGCATGTTCAGCCACGTGATCAGTGCATGATCAGTCACGTGATCAGTGCATGATCAGTCACGTGATCAGTGCATGATCAGCCACGTGATCAGTGCATGATCAGCCACGTGATCAGTGCATGATCAGCCACGTGATCAGTGCATGATCAGTCACGTGATCAGTGTGTGATCAGCCACGTGAACAGTGCATGCTCAGTCACGTGATCAGGGCCTGCTGAGCTGCGTGATTACTGTCTGCTCATCTGCTTGACAATTGCAGCTGAGCTGCACGATTCCTGCCTGTCATCTGCTTGACAATTGCCAGCTGTGCTGCGTAATTCCTGCCTGCTCAGCTGCTTGATTATTGCCAGCTGAGCAGCATGATTTCTCACAGCTGAGTTCCATGATTATAGCCTGCTGACTGATTCGTGCCTACTCAGCTCTTTGTTCATTGCCTCCAGAGGCACATGATCAGTGTATGATACCAAACATGATCAGCGCATGATCAGTCACATGATCAGTGCATGATAAGCCACGTGATCAGTGCATGATCAGTCATGTGATCAGTGCATGATCAGTCATGTGATCAGTGCATGGTAGCTGCGTGATCAGTGCATGATCAGCCACGTGATCAGTGCATGATAGCCACGTGATCAGTGCATGATCAGTCCCGTGATCAGTGCATGATCAGTCACGTGATCAGTGCATGATCAATCACGTGATCAGTGCATGATCAGTCACGTGACCAGTGCATGGTAGCTACGTGATCATTGCATGATCAGCCACGTGATCAGTGCATGATAGCCACGCGATCAGTGCATGATCAGTCACGTGATCAGTGCATGATCAGTCACGTGATAGTGCATGATCAGCCACGTGATCAGTGCATGATATCCACGTGATCAGTGCATGATAGCCACGTGATCAGTGCATGATCAGTCACGTGATCAGTGCATGATCAGTCACGTGATCAGTGTGTGATCAGCCACGTGATCAGTGCATGATCAGCCACGTGATCAGTGCATGATCAATTACGTGATCAGTGCATGATCAGTCACGTGATCAGTGCATGATATCTACGTGATCAGTGCATGATCAGCCACGTGATCAGTGCATGATAGCCACGTGATCAGTGCATGATCAGCCACGTGATCAGTGCATGATAGCCACGTGATCAGTGCATGATCAGTCACGTGATCATGTGTGATCAGCCACGTGATCAGTGCATGATCAGCCACGTGATCAGTGCATGATCAATTACGTGATCAGTGCATGATCAGTCACGTGATCAGTACATGGTTGCTACGTGATCAGTGCATGATCAGCCACGTGATCAGTGCATGATAGCCACGTGATCAGTGCATGATCAGTCACGTGATCAGTGCATGATCAGTCACGTGATCAGTGCATGATCATTCACGTGATCAGTGCATGATCAGTCACGTGACCAGTATATGTTAGCTACGTGATCATTGCATGACAGCCACGTGATCAGTGCATGATAGCCACGTGATGTGTGCATGATCAGTCACGTGATCAGTGCATGATCAGCCACGTGATCAGTGCATGATAGCCACGTGATCAGTGCATGATCAGTCACGTGATCAGTGCATGATCAGCCACGTGATCAGTGCATGATCAGACACGTGATCAGTGCATGATCAGCCACGTGATCAGTGCATGATCAGTCACGTGATCAGTGTATGATCAGCCACGTGAACAGTGCATGCTCAGTCACGTGATCAGGGCCTGCTGAGCTGCGTGATTACTGTCTGCTCATCTGCTTGACAATTGCCAGCTGAGCTGCATGATTCCTGCCTGTCATCTGCTTGACAATTGCCAGCTGTGCTGCGTAATTCCTGCCTGCTCAGCTGCTTGATTATTGCCAGCTGAGCAGCATGATTCCTCACACCTGAGTTCCATGATTATTGCCTGCTGACTGTTTGATTCGTGCCTACTCAGCTCTTTGTTTATTGCCTCCAGAGGCACATGATCAGTGTATGATAGCAAACATGATCAGTGCATGATCAGTCACATGATCAGTGCCATTAAGTCACGTGATCACTACATGATAGTCATGTGATCAGTCCATGCTCAGTCACGGTATCAGTGCATGATCAGCCACGTGATCAGTGCATGATCAGCCACGTGATCAGTGCATGATAGCCACGTGATCAGTGCATGATCAGTCACGTGATCAGTGCATGATCAGTCACGTGATCAGTGCATGATCAGCCACGTGATCAGTGCATGATCAGTCACCTGATCAGTGCATGATCAGTCACGTGACCAGTACATGGTAGCTACGTGATCATTGCATGATCAGCCACGTGATAGTGCATGATAGCCACGTGATCAGTGCATGATCAGTCACGTGATCAGTGCATGATCAGTCACGTGATCAGTGCATGATCAGCCACGTGATCAGTGCATGATCAGCCACGTGATCAGTGCATGATAGCCACGTGATCAGTGCATGATCAGTCACGTGATCAGTGCATGATAGTCACGTGACAGGTGTGTGATCAGCCACGTGATCAGTGCATGTTCAGCCACGTGATCAGTGCATGATAGCCACGTGATCAGTGCATGATCAGTTACGTGAGCAGTGTATGATCAGCCACGTGATCAGTGCATGGTCAGACACGTGAACAGTGTATGATCAGCCACGTGATCAGTGCATGATATCCAAGTGATCAGTGCATGATCAATCACGTGATCAGTGTATGATCAGCCACGTGAACAGTGCATGCTCAGTCACGTGATCTGGGCCTGCTGAGCTGCGTGATTACTGTCTGCTCATCTGCTTGACAATTGCCAGCTGAGCTGCACGATTCCTGCCTGTCATCTGCTTGACAATTGCCAGCTGTGCTGCGTAATTCCTGCCTGCTCAGCTGCTTGATTATTGCCAGCTGAGCAGCATGATTCCTCACACCTGAGTTCCATGATTATTGCCTGCTGACTGTTTGATTCGTGCCTACTCAGCTCTTTGTTTATTGCCTCCAGAGGCACATGATCAGTGTATGATAGCAAACATGATCAGCGCATGATCAGTCACATGATCAGCGCCATTAAGTCACGTGATCACTACATGATAGTCATGTGATCAGTCCATGCTCAGTCACGGTATCAGTGCATGATCAGCCACGTGATCAGTGCATGATCTGTCACATGATTAGTGTATGATCATCCACGTGATCAGTGCATGGGCAGTCATGTGATCAGTGCATGATATAGACGTGATCAGTGCATGATCAGTCGTGATCAGTGCATGATAGCCACGTGATCAGTGCATGATCAGTCACCTGATGGGTGTATGATCATTCACGTGACCTGTACATGGTAGCTACATGATCATTGCATGATCAGCCACGTGAGTAGTGCATGATAGCCACGTGATCACTGCATGATCAGTCACGTGATCAGTGCATGATCAGTCATGTGACCAGTACATGGTAGCTGCGTGATCATGCATGATCAGCCACGTGAGCAGTGCATGATAGCCACGTGATCAGTGCATGATCAGACACGTGATCAGTGCATGATCAGTCACGTGATCAGTGCATGATCAGCCACGTGATCAGTGCATGATCAGGCACGTGATCAGTGCATGATCAGCCACGTGATCAGTGCATGATAGCCACGTGATCAGTGCATGATCAGTCACGTGATCAGTCACGTGATCAGTGCATGATCAGCCACGTGATCAGTGCATGATCAGCCACGTGATCAGTGCATGATCAATTACGTGATCAGTGCATGATCAGTCACGTGACCAGTACATGGTAGCTACGTGATCATTGCATGATCAGCCACGTGATCAGTGCATGATAGCCACGTGATCAGTGCATGATCAGTCACGTGATCAGTCACGTGATCAGTGCATGATCAGTCACGTGATCAGTGCATGATCAGCCACGTGATCAGTGCATGTCAGTCATGTATCAGTGCATGATAGCCCGTGATCAGTGCATGATCAGTCCCGTGATCAGTGCATGATCAGCCACGTGATCAGTGCATGATCAGCCACGTGATCAGTGCATGATCAGTCACGTGATCAGTGCATGATCAGTCACGTGATCAGTGTATGATCAGCCACGTGAACAGTGCATGCTCAGTCACGTGATCAGGGCCTGCTGAGCTGCGTGATTACTGTCTGCTCATCTGCTTGACAATTGCCAGCTGAGCTGCATGATTCCTGCCTGTCATCTGCTTGACAATTGCCACCTGTGCTGCATAATTCCTGCCTGCTCATCTGCTTGATTATTGCCAGCTGAGCAGCATGATTTCTCAGAAGTGAGTTCCATGATTATAGCCTGCTGACTGATTCCTGCCTACTCAGCTCTTTGTTCATTGCCTCCAGAGGCACATGATCAGTGTATGATACCAAACATGATCAGCACATGATCAGTCACATGATCAGTGCATGATAAGCCACGTGATCAGTGCATGATCAGTCATGTGATCAGTGCATGATCAGTCATGTGATCAGTGCATGGTAGCCACGTGATCAGTGCATGATCAGCCACGTGATCAGTGCATGATAGCCACGTGATCAGTGCATGATCAGTCACGTGATCAGTGCATGATCAGTCACGTGATCAGTGCATGATCAGTCACGTGATCAGTGCATGATCAGCCACGTGATCAGTGCATGATCAGTCACGTGATCAGTGCATGATCAGTCACGTGATCAGTGCATGATAGCCACGTGATCAGTGCATGATAGCCACGTGATCAGTGCATGATCAGTCACGTGATCAGTGCATGATCAGTCACGTGATCAGTGCATGATCAGCCACGTGATCAGTGCATGATCAGCCACGTGATCAGTGCATGATCAGTCACGTGATCAGTGCATGATCAGTCACGTGATCAGTGCATGATAGCCACGTGATCAGTGCATGATCAGCCACGTGATCAGTGCATGATAGCCACGTGATCAGTGCATGATCAGTCACGTGATCAGTGCATGATAGCTACGTGATCAGTGCATGATCAGCCACGTGATCAGTGCATGATCAGTCACGTGATCAGTGCATGATCAGTCACGTGATCAGTGCATGATCAGCCACGTGATCAGTGCATGATAGCCACGTGATCAGTGCATGATAGCCACGTGATCAGTGCATGATCAGTCACGTGATCAGTGCATGATCAGTCACGTGATAGTGCATGATCAGCCACGTGATCAGTGCATGATCAGCCACGTGATCAGTGCATGATCAATTACGTGATCAGTGCATGATCAGTCACGTGATCAGTGCATGGTAGCTACGTGATCAGTGCATGATCAGCCACGTGATCAGTGCATGATAGCCACGTGATCAGTGCATGATCAGCCACGTGATCAGTGCATGATCAGTCACGTGATCAGTGCATGATCAGTCACGTGATCAGTGCATGATCAGTCACGTGATCAGTGCATGATCAGCCACGTGATCAGTGCATGATCAGCCACGTGATCAGTGCATGATCAGCCACGTGATCAGTGCATGATCAGTCACGTGATCAGTGCATGATCAGCACGTGATCAGTGCATGGTAGCTACGTGATCAGTGCATGATCAGCCACGTGATCAGTGCATGATAGCCACGTGATCAGTGCATGATCAGTCACGTGATCAGTGCATGATCAGTCACGTGATCAGTGCATGATCAGCCACGTGATCAGTGCATGATCAGCCACGTGATCAGTGCATGATCAGCCACGTGATCAGTGCATGATCAGTCACGTGATCAGTGCATGATCAGCCACGTGATCAGTGCATGATAGCCACGTGATCAGTGCATGATCAGTCACGTGATCAGTGCATGATCAGCCACGTGATCAGTGCATGATAGCCACGTGATCAGTGCATGATCAGTCACGTGATCAGTGCATGATCAGTCACGTGATCAGTGCATGATCAGCCACGTGATCAGTGCATGTTGAGTCATGTGATCAGTGCATGATAGCCCGTGATCAGTGCATGATCAGTCACGTGATCAGTGCATGATCAGCCACGTGATCAGTGCATGATAGCCACGTGATCAGTGCATGATCAGTCACGTGATCAGTGCATGATCAGCCACGTGATCAGTGCATGATAGCCACGTGATCAGTGCATACTATTACGTGATCAGTGCATGATCAGTCACGTGATCAGTGCATGATAGCCACGTGATCAGTGCATGATCAGTCACGTGATCAGTGTATGATCAGCCACGTGATCAGTGCATGCTCAGTCACGTGATCAGGGCCTGCTGAGCTGCGTGATTACTGTCTGCTCATCTGCTTGACAATTGCCAGCTGAGCTGCACGATTCCTGCCTGTCATCTCCTTGACAATTGCCACATGTGCTGCGTAATTCCTGCCTGCTCATCTACTTGATTATTGCCAGCTGAGCAGCATGATTTCTCAGAGCTGAGTTCCATGATTATAGCCTGCTGACTGTTTCCTGCCTACTCAGCTCTATGTTCATTGCCTCCAGAGGCACATGATCAGTGTGTGACACCAAACATGATCAGTGCATGATCAGTCACATGATCAGTGCATGATAAGCCACGTGATCAGTGCATGATCAGTCACGTGATCAGTGCATGATCAGTCACGTGATCAGTACATGGTAGCCACGTGATCAGTGCATGATCAGCCACGTGATCAGTGCATGATAGCCACGTGATCAGTGCATGATCAGTCACGTGATCAGTGCATGATCAGCCACGTGATCAGTGCATGATCAGCCACGTGATCAGTGCATGATCAGTCACGTGATCAGTGCATGATCAGCACGTGATCAGTGCATGATCAGCCACGTGATCAGTGCATGATCAGCCACGTGATCAGTGCATGATAGCCACGTGATCAGTGCATGATCAGTCACGTGATCAGTGCATGATCAGTCACGTGATCAGTGCATGATCAGTTACGTGATCAGTGCATGATCAGTCACGTGATCAGTGCATGGTAGCCACGTGATCAGTGCATGACAGCCACGTGATCAGTGCATGATAGCCACGTGATCAGTGCATGATCAGTCACGTGATCAGTGCATGATCAGCCACGTGATCAGTGCATGATCAGTTACGTGAGCAGTGTATGATCAGCCACGTGATCAGTGCATGGTCAGACACGTGAACAGTGTATGATCAGCCACGTGATCAGTGCATGATATCCAAGTGATCAGTGCATGATCAATCACGTGATCAGTGTATGATCAGCCACGTGAACAGTGCATGCTCAGTCACGTGATCAGGGCCTGCTGAGCTGCGTGATTACTGTCTGCTCATCTGCTTGACAATTGCCAGCTGAGCTGCACGATTCCTGCCTGTCATCTGCTTGACAATTGCCAGCTGTGCTGCGTAATTCCTGCCTGCTCAGCTGCTTGATTATTGCCAGCTGAGCAGCATGATTCCTCACAGCTGAGTTCCATGATTATTGCCTGCTGACTGTTTGATTCGTGCCTACTCAGCTCTTTGTTTATTGCCTCCAGAGGCACATGATCAGTGTATGATAGCAAACATGATCAGCGCATGATCAGTCACATGATCAGCGCCATTAAGTCACGTGATCACTACATGATAGTCATGTGATCAGTCCATGCTCAGTCACGGTATCAGTGCATGATCAGCCACGTGATCAGTGCATGATCTGTCACATGATTAGTGTATGATCATCCACGTGATCAGTGCATGGGCAGTCATGTGATCAGTGCATGATATAGACGTGATCAGTGCATGATCAGTCACGTGATCAGTGCATGATAGCCACGTGATCAGTGCATGATCAGTCACGTGATCAGTGCATGATCAGTCACGTGACCAGTACATGGTAGCTACGTGATCATTGCATGATCAGCCACGTGAGCAGTGCATGATAGCCACGTGATCAGTGCATGATCAGTCACGTGATCAGTGCATGATCAGTCATGTGATCAGTGCATGATCAGCCACGTGATCAGTGCATGATCAGCCACGTGATCAGTGCATGATCAGCCACGTGATCAGTGCATGATAGCCACGTGATCAGTGCATGATCAGTCACGTGATCAGTGCATGATCAGTCACGTGATCAGTGCATGATCAGCCACGTGATCAGTGCATGATCAGCCACGTGATCAGTGCATGATCAATTACGTGATCAGTGCATGATCAGTCACGTGACCAGTACATGGTAGCTACGTGATCATTGCATGATCAGCCACGTGATCAGTGCATGATAGCCACGTGATCAGTGCATGATCAGCCACGTGATCAGTGCATGATCAGTCACGTGATCAGTGCATGATCAGTCACGTGATCAGTGCATGATCAGCCACGTGATCAGTGCATGTCAGTCATGTATCAGTGCATGATAGCCACGTGATCAGTGCATGATCAGTCACGTGATCAGTGCATGATCAGCCACGTGATCAGTGCATGATAGCCACGTGATCAGTGCATGATCAGTCACGTGATCAGTGCATGATCAGTCACGTGATCAGTGTGTGATCAGCCACGTGAACAGTGCATGCTCAGTCACGTGATCAGGGCCTGCTGAGCTGCGTGATTACTGTCTGCTCATCTGCTTGACAATTGCCAGCTGAGCTGCACGATTCCTGCCTGTCATCTGCTTGACAATTGCCACCTGTGCTGCGTAATTCCTGCCTGCTCATCTGCTTGATTATTGCCAGCTGAGCAGCATGATTTCTCAGAGCTGAGTTCCATGATTATAGCCTGCTGACTGATTCCTGCCTACTCAGCTCTTTGTTCATTGCCTCCAGAGGCACATGATCAGTGTATGACACCAAACATGATCAGCACATGATCAGTCACATGATCAGTGCATGATAAGCCACGTGATCAGTGCATGATCAGTCATGTGATCAGTGCATGATCAGTCATGTGATCAGTGCATGGTAGCCACGTGATCAGTGCATGATCAGCCACGTGATCAGTGCATGATCAGTCACGTGATCAGTGCATGATCAGTCACGTGATAGTGCATGATCAGCCACGTGATCAGTGCATGATATCCACGTGATCAGTGCATGATAGCCACGTGATCAGTGCATGATAGCCACGTGATCAGTGCATGATCAGTCACGTGATACGTGTGATCAGCCACGTGATCAGTGCATGATCAGCCACGTGATCAGTGCATGATAGCCACGTGATCAGTGCATGATCAGTCACGTGATCAGTGCATGATCAGTCACGTGATAGTGCATGATCAGCCACGTGATCAGTGCATGATCAGCCACGTGATCAGTGCATGATCAATTACGTGATCAGTGCATGATCAGTCACGTGATCAGTGCATGATAGCTACGTGATCATTGCATGATCAGCCACGTGATCAGTGCATGATAGCCACGTGATCAGTGCATGATAGCCACGTGATCAGTGCATGATCAGTCATGTGATAGTGTGTGATCAGCCACGTGATCAGTGCATGATAGCCACGTGATCAGTGCATGATAGCCACGTGATCAGTGCATGATCAGTTACGTGAGCAGTGTATGATCAGCCACGTGATCAGTGCATGGTCAGACACGTGAACAGTGTATGATCAGCCACGTGATCAGTGCATGATATCCAAGTGATCAGTGCATGATCAGTCACGTGATCAGTGTATGATCAGCCACGTGAACAGTGCATGCTCAGTCACGTGATCAGGGCCTGCTGAGCTGCGTGATTACTGTCTGCTCATCTGCTTGACAATTGCCAGCTGAGCTGCACGATTCCTGCCTGTCATCTGCTTGACAATTGCCAGCTGTGCTGCGTAATTCCTGCCTGCTCAGCTGCTTGATTATTGCCAGCTGAGCAGCATGATTCCTCACACCTGAGTTCCATGATTATTGCCTGCTGACTGTTTGATTCGTGCCTACTCAGCTCTTTGTTTATTGCCTCCAGAGGCACATGATCAGTGTATGATAGCAAACATGATCAGCGCATGATCAGTCACATGATCAGCGCCATTAAGTCACGTGATCACTACATGATAGTCATGTGATCAGTCCATGCTCAGTCACGGTATCAGTGCATGATCAGCCACGTGATCAGTGCATGATCAGCCACGTGATCAGTGCATGATAGCCACGTGATCAGTGCATGATCAGTCACGTGATCAGTGCATGATCAGGCACGTGATCAGTGCATGATCAGCCACGTGATCAGTGCATGATAGCCACGTGATCAGTGCATGATCATCACCTGATGGGTGTATGATCAGTCACGTGACCAGTACATGGTAGCTACATGATCATTGCATGATCAGCCACGTGAGTAGTGCATGATAGCCACGTGATCAGTGCATGATCAGTCACGTGATCAGTGCATGATCAGTCATGTGATCAGTGCATGATCAGGCACGTGATCAGTGCATGATCAGCCACGTGATCAGTGCATGATAGCCACGTGATCAGTGCATGATCAGTCACGTGATCAGTGCATGATCAGTCACGTGATCAGTGCATGATCAGCCACGTGATCAGTGCATGATCAGCCACGTGATCAGTGCATGATCAATTCCGTGATCAGTGCATGATCAGTCACGTGATCAGTGCATGATAGCTACGTGATCAGTGCATGATCAGCCACGTGATCAGTGCATGATAGCCACGTGATCAGTGCATGATCAGTCACGTGATCAGTGCATGATCAGTCACGTGATCAGTGCATGATAGTCACGTGATCAGTGCATGATCAGTCACGTGATCAGTGCATGATCAGTCACGTGATCAGTGCATGATAGCTACGTGATCAGTGCATGATCAGCCACGTGATCAGTGCATGATAGCCACGTGATCAGTGCATGATCAGTCACATGATCAGTGCATGATCATCCACGTGATCAGTGCATGATCAGTCACGTGATCAGTGCATGATATAGACGTGATCAGTGCATGATCAGTCACGTGATCAGTGCATGATCAGCCACGTGATCAGTGCATGATAGCCACGTGATCAGTGCATGATAGCCAGTGATCAGTGCATGATCAGTCACGTGATCAGTGCATGATCAGCCACGTGATCAGTGCATGATCAGCCACGTGATCAGTGCATGATCAGCCACGTGATCAGTGCATGATCAGTCACGTGATCAGTACATGATCTGTCACGTGAACAGTGCATGATCATTTACGTGATCTGTGCATGATCAGTCACGTGACCAGTATATGGTAGCTACGTGATCATTCCATGACGAGCCACGTGAGCAGTGCATGATAGCCACGTGATGTGTGCATGATGAGTTACGTGAGCAGAGTATGATCAGCCACGTGATCAGTGCATGAGTGCCACGTGATCAGTGCATGATATGTCACGTGACAGGTGTGTGATCAGCCACGTGAACAGTGCATGTTCAGCCACGTGATCAGTCCATGATAGCCACGTGATCAGTGCATGATCATTTACGTGAGCAGTGTATGATCAGCCACGTGATCAGTGCATGGTCAGACACATGAACACTGTATGATCAGCCACGTGATCAGTGCATGATATCCTAGTGATCAGTGCATGATCAATCACGTGATCAGTGTATGATCAGCCACGTGAACAGTGCATGCTCAGTCACGTGATCTGGGCCTGCTGAGCTGCGTGATTACTGTCTGCTCATCTGCTTGACAATTGCCAGCTGAGCTGCACGATTCCTGCCTGTCATCTGCTTGACAATTGCCAGCTGTGCTGCGTAATTCCTGCCTGCTCAGCTGCTTGATTTTTGCCAGCTGATCAGCATGATTCCTCACACCTGAGTTCCATGATTATTGCCTGCTGACTGTTTGATTCGTGCCTACTCAGCTCTTTGTTTATTGCCTCCAGAGGCACATGATCAGTGTATGATAGCAAACATGATCAGCGCATGATCAGTCACATGATCAGAGCCATTAAGTCACGTGATCACTACATGATAGTCATGTGATCAGTCCATGCTCAGTCACGGTATCAGTGCATGATCAGCCACGTGATCAGTGCATGAACTGTCACATGATTAGTGTATGATAATCCACGTGATCAGTGCATGGGCAGTCATGTGATCAGTGCATGATATAGACGTGATCAGTGCATGATCAGTCTCGTGATCAGTGCATGATAGCCACGTGATCAGTGCATGATCAGTCACCTGATGGGTGTATGATCATGCACGTGACCTGTACATGGTAGCTACATGAACATTGCATGATCAGCCACGTGAGTAGGGCATGATAGCCACGTGATCACTGCATGATCAGTCACGTGATCAGTGCATGATCAGTCATGTGACCAGTACATGGTAGCTGCGTGATCATGCATGATCAGCCACGTGAGCAGTGCATGATAGCCACGTGATCAGTGCATGATCAGACACGTGATCAGTGCATGATCAGTCACGTGATCAGTGCATGATCAGCCACGTGATCAGTGCATGACCAGGCACGTGATCAGTGTATGTCAGCCACGTGATCAGTGCATGATAGCCACGTGATCAGTGCATGATCAGTCACGTGATCAGTGCATGATCAGTCACGTGATCAGTGCATGATCAGCCACGTGATCAGTGCATGATCAGCCACGTGATCAGTGCATGATCAATTACGTGATCAGTGCATGATCAGTCACGTGACCAGTACATGGTAGCTACGTGATCATTGCATGATCAGCCACGTGATCAGTGCATGATAGCCACGTGATCAGTGCATGATCAGCCACGTGATCAGTGCATGATCAGTCACGTGATCAGTGCATGATCAGTCACGTGATCAGTGCATGATCAGCCACGTGATCAGTGCATGTCAGTCACGTATCAGTGCATGATAGCCCGTGATCAGTGCATGATCAGTCCCGTGATCAGTGTATGATCAGCCACGTGATCAGTGCATGATAGCTACGTGATCAGTGCATGATCAGTCACGTGATCAGTGCATGATCAGTCACGTGATCAGTGTGTGATCAGCCACGTGAACAGTGCATGCTCAGTCACGTGATCAGGGCCTGCTGAGCTGCGTGATTACTGTCTGCTCATCTGCTTGACAATTGCCAGCTGAGCTGCACGATTCCTGCCTGTCATCTGCTTGACAATTGCCAGCTGTGCTGCGTAATTCCTGCCTGCTCAGCTGCTTGATTATTGCCAGCTGAGCAGCATGATTTCTCACAGCTGAGTTCCATGATTATAGCCTGCTGACTGATTCGTGCCTACTCAGCTCTTTGTTCATTGCCTCCAGAGGCACATGATCAGTGTGACACCAAACATGATCAGTGCATGATCAGTCACATGATCAGTGCATGATAAGCCACGTGATCAGTGCATGATCAATTATGTGATCAGTGCATGATCAGTCATGTGATCAGTGCATGGTAGCTGCGTGATCAGTGCATGATCAGCCACGTGATCAGTGCATGATAGCCACGTGATCAGTGCATGATCAGTCACGTGATCAGTGCATGATCAGCCACGTGATCAGTGCATGATCATCCACGTGATCAGTGCATGATAGCCACGTGATCAGTGCATGATAGCCACGTGATCAGTGCATGATCAGTCACGTGACAGTGCATGATCAGCCACGTGATCAGTGCATGATAGCCACGTGATCAGTGCATGATAGCCACGTGATCAGTGCATGATCAGTCACGTGATCAGTGCATGATCAGTCACGTGATAGTGTGTGATCAGCCACGTGATCAGTGCATGATCAGCCACGTGATCAGTGCATGATCAATTACGTGATCAGTGCATGATCAGTCACGTGACAGTGCATGTAGCTACGTGATCAGTGCATGATCAGCCACGTGATCAGTGCATGATAGCCACGTGATCAGTGCATGATCAGCCACGTGATCAGTGCATGATCAGTCACGTGATCAGTGTGATCAGCCACGTGATCAGTGCATGATCAGCCACGTGATCAGTGCATGATAGCCACGTGATCAGTGCATGATCAGTCACGTGATCAGTGCATGATCAGTCACGTGATCAGTGCATGGTAGCCACGTGATCAGTGCATGATCAGCCACGTGATCAGTGCATGATAGCCACGTGATCAGTGCATGATCAGTCACGTGATCAGTGCATGATCAGTCACGTGATCAGTGCATGGTAGCTGCGTGATCATGCATGATCAGCCACGTGATCAGTGCATGATAGCCACGTGATCAGTGCATGATCAGTCACGTGATCAGTGCATGATCAGCCACGTGATCAGTGCATGATCAGCCACGTGATCAGTGCATGATCAGTCACGTGATCAGTGCATGATCAGTCACGTGATCAGTGCATGATCAGCCACGTGATCAGTGCATGATAGCCACGTGATCAGTGCATGATCAGTCACGTGATCAGTGCATGATCAGCCACGTGATCAGTGCATGATCAGTCACGTGATCAGTGCATGATCAGCCACGTGATCAGTGCATGATCAGTCACGTGATCAGTGCATGATATAGACGTGATCAGTGCATGATCAGTCACGTGATCAGTGCATGATAGCCACGTGATCAGTGCATGATCAGTCACGTGATCAGTGCATGATCAGTCACGTGATCAGTGCATGGTAGCTACGTGATCAGTGCATGATCAGCCACGTGATCAGTGCATGATAGCCACGTGATCAGTGCATGATCAGTCACGTGATCAGTGCATGATCAGTCACGTGATCAGTGCATGATCAGTCACGTGATCAGTGCATGATCAGCCACGTGATCAGTGCATGATCAGTCATGTGTCATGCATGATAGTGCCGTGATCAGTGCATGATCAGTCACGTGATGTGCATGATCAGCCACGTGATCAGTGCATGATAGCCACGTGATCAGTGCATGATCAGTCACGTGATCAGTGCATGATCAGTCACGTGATCAGTGCATGATCAGCCACGTGATCAGTGCATGATAGCCACGTGATCAGTGCATGATAGCCACGTGATCAGTGCATGATAGCCACGTGATCAGTGCATGATCAGTCACGTGATCAGTGCATGATCAGCCACGTGATCAGTGCATGATCAGCCACGTGATCAGTGCATGACCAGCCACGTGATCAGTGCATGATAGCCACGTGATCAGTGCATGATCAGTCACGTGATCAGTGCATGATCAGTCACGTGATCAGTGCATGATCAGCCACGTGATCAGTGCATGATCAGCCACGTGATCAGTGCATGATCAGTCACGTGATCAGTGCATGATCAGTCACGTGATCAGTGCATGATCAGCCACGTGATCAGTGCATGATCAGTCACGTGATCAGTGCATGATAGCCGTGATCAGTGCATGATCAGTCCCGTGATCAGTGCATGATCAGCCACGTGATCAGTGCATGATAGCCACGTGATCAGTGCATGATCAGCCACGTGATCAGTGCATGATCAGCCACGTGATCAGTGCATGATCAGCCACGTGATCAGTGCATGATATCACGTGATCAGTGCATGATCAGCCACGTGATCAGTGCATGATAGCCACGTGATCAGTGCATGATCAGTCACGTGATCAGTGTGTGATCAGCCACGTGAACAGTGCATGCTCAGTCACGTGATCAGGGCCTGCTGAGCTGCGTGATTACTGTCTGCTCATCTGCTTGACAATTGCCAGCTGAGCTGCACGATTCCTGCCTGTCATCTGCTTGACAATTGCCAGCTGTGCTGCGTAATTCCTGCCTGCTCATCTGCTTGATTATTGCCAGCTGAGCAGCATGATTTCTCAGAGCTGAGTTCCATGATTATAGCCTGCTGACTGATTCGTGCCTACTCAGCTCTTTGTTCATTGCCTCCAGAGGCACATGATCAGTGTATGACACCAAACATGATCAGTGCATGATCAGTCACATGATCAGTGCATGATAAGCCACGTGATCAGTGCATGATCAGTCACGTGATCAGTGCATGATCAGTCACGTGATCAGTGCATGGTAGCCACGTGATCAGTGCATGATCAGCCACGTGATCAGTGCATGATATCCACGTGATCAGTGCATGATCAGTCACGTGATCAGTGCATGATCAGCCACGTGATCAGTGCATGATCAGTCACGTGATCAGTGCATGATGAGCTGCGTGATTACTGTCTGCTCATCTGCTTGACAATTGCCAGCTGAGCTGCACGATTCCTGCCTGTCATCTGCTTGACAATTGCCAGCTGTGCTGCGTAATTCCTGCCTGATCAGCTGCTTGATTATTGCAAGCTGAGCAGCATGATTCCTCACACCTGAGTTCCATGATCATTGCCTGCTGACTGTTTGATTCGTGCCTACTCAGCTCTTTGTTCATTGCCTCCAGAGGCACATGATCAGTGCATGATAGCAAACATGATCAGTGCATGATCAGTCACATGATCAGCGCATTAAGTCACGTGATCACTGCATGATAGTCATGTGATCAGTCCATGCTCAGTCACGTATCAGTGCATGATCAGCCACGTGATCAGTGCATGATCAGTCACGTGATACGTGTGTGATCAGCCACGTGATCAGTGCATGATGAGCCACGTGATCAGTGCAGGATCAATTACGTGATCAGTGCATGATCAGTCACGTGACCAGTACATGGTTGCTTCGTGATCGTTGCATGATCAGCCACGTGAGCAGAGCATGATAGCCACGTGATCAGTGCATGATCAGTCACGTGATCAGTACATGATCAGTCACGTGAACAGTGCATGATCATTTACCTGATCTGTGCATGATCAGTCACGTGACCAGTATATGGTAGCTACGTGATCATTCCATGACGAGCCACGTGAGCAGTGCATGATAGCCACGTGAGGTGTGCATGATCATTTACGTGAGCAGAGTAAGATCAGCCACGTGATCAGTGCATGAGTGCCACGTGATCAGTGCATGATATGTCACGTGACAGGTGTGTGATCAGCCACGTGAACAGTGCATGTTCAGCCACGTGATCAGTGCATGATAGCCACGTGATCAGTGCATGATCAGTTACGTGAGCAGTGTATGGTCAGCCACGTGATTAGTGCATGGTCAGACACGTGAACAGTGTATGATCAGCCACGTGATCAGTGCATGATATCCAAGTGATCAGTGCATGATCATAACGTGATCAGTGTATGATCAGCCACGTGAACCGTGCATGCTCAGTCACGTGATCAGGGCCTGCTGAGCTGCGTGATTACTGTCTGCTCATCTGCTTGACAATTGCCAGCTGAGCTGCACGATTCCTGCCTGTCATCTGCTTGACAATTGCCAGCTGTGCTGCGTAATTCCTGCCTGCTCAGCTGCTTGATTATTGCAAGCTGAGCAGCATGATTCCTCACACCTGAGTTCCATGATTATTGCCTGCTGACTGTTTGATTCGTGCCTACTCAGCTCTTTGTTTATTGCCTCCAGAGGCACATGATCAGTGTATGATAGCAAACATGATCAGCGCATGATCAGTCACATGATCAGCGCCATTAAGTCACGTGATCACTACATGATAGTCATGTGATCAGTCCATGCTCAGTCACGGTATCAGTGCATGATCAGCCACGTGATCAGTGCATGATCTGTCACATGATTAGTGTATGATCATCCACGTGATCAGTGCATGGGCAGTCATGTGATCAGTGCATGATATAGACGTGATCAGTGCATGATCAGTCTCGTGACAGTGCATGATAGCCACGTGATCAGTGCATGATCAGTCACCTGATGGGTGTATGATCATTCACGTGACCTGTACATGGTAGCTACATGATCATTGCATGATCAGCCACGTCAGTAGTGCATGATAGCCACGTGATCACTGAATGATCAGTCACGTGATCAGTGCATGATCAGTCATGTGTCCAGTACATGGTAGCTGCGTGATCATGGCATGATCAGCCACGTGAGCAGTGCATGATAGCCACGTGATCAGTGCATGATCAGACACGTGATCAGTGCATGATCAGTCACGTGATCAGTGCATGATCAGCCACGTGATCAGTGCATGATCAGGCACGTGATCAGTGTATGTCAGCCACGTGATCAGTGCATGATAGCCACGTGATCAGTGCATGATCAGTCACGTGATCAGTGCATGATCAGTTACGTGATCAGTGCATGATCAGCCACGTGATCAGTGCATGATCAGCCACGTGATCAGTGCATGATCAATTACGTGATCAGTGCATGATCAGTCACGTGATCAGTGCATGGTAGCTACGTGATCAGTGCATGATCAGCCACGTGATCAGTGCATGATAGCCACGTGATCAGTGCATGATAGCCACGTGATCAGTGCATGATCAGTCACGTGATCAGTGTGATCAGCCACGTGATCAGTGCATGATCAGTCACGTGATCAGTGCATGATCAGTCACGTGATCAGTGCATGATCAGCCACGTGATCAGTGCATGATCAGTCACGTGATCAGTGCATGGTAGCTACGTGATCAGTGCATGATCAGCCACGTGATCAGTGCATGATAGCCACGTGATCAGTGCATGAGTTACGTGATCAGTGTATGATCAGCCACGTGATCAGTGCATGATGCCACGTGATCAGTGCATGATCAGTCACGTGATCAGTGTGTGATCAGCCACGTGATCAGTGCATGATCAGCCACGTGATCAGTGCATGATAGCCACGTGATCAGTGCATGATCAGTCACGTGATCAGTGCATGATCAGCCACGTGATCAGTGCATGATCAGTCACGTGATCAGTGCATGATCAGCCACGTGATCAGTGCATGATCAGTCATGTGATCAGTGCATGATATAGACGTGATCAGTGCATGATCAGTCACGTGATCAGTGCATGATAGCCACGTGATCAGTGCATGATCAGTCACGTGATCAGTGCATGATCAGTCACGTGATCAGTGCATGGTAGCTACGTGATCAGTGCATGATCAGCCACGTGATCAGTGCATGATAGCCACGTGATCAGTGCATGATCAGCCACGTGATCAGTGCATGATCAGGCACGTGATCAGTGCATGATCAGCCACGTGATCAGTGCATGATCAGTCACGTGATCAGTGCATGATCAGCCACGTGATCAGTGCATGATCAGTCACGTGATCAGTGCATGATCAGCCACGTGATCAGTGCATGATCAGGCACGTGATCAGTGCATGATCAGCCACGTGATCAGTGCATGATCAGGCACGTGATCAGTGCATGATCAGCCACGTGATCAGTGCATGATCAGCCACGTGATCAGTGCATGATCAGTCACGTGATCAGTGCATGATCAGTCACGTGATCAGTACATGGTAGCTACGTGATCATTGCATGATCAGCCACGTGATCAGTGCATGATAGCCACGTGATCAGTGCATGATCAGCCACGTGATCAGTGCATGATCAGCCACGTGATCAGTGCATGATCAGTCACGTGATCAGTGTGTGATCAGCCACGTGATCAGTGCATGATAGCCACGTGATCAGTGCATGATCAGCCACGTGATCAGTGCATGATCAGCCACGTGATCAGTGCATGATCAGTCACGTGATCAGTGTGATCAGCCACGTGATCAGTGCATGATCAGCCACGTGATCAGTGCATGGTTGCTACGTGATCGTTGCATGATCAGCCACGTGATCAGTGCATGATAGCCACGTGATCAGTGCATGATCAGTCACGTGATCAGTGCATGATCAGTCACGTGATCAGTGCATGATCATTTACGTGATCAGTGCATGATCAGTCACGTGACCAGTATATGGTTGCTACGTGATCATTCCATGACAGCCACGTGAGCAGTGCATGATAGCCACGTGATGTGTGCATGAGTTACGTGAGCAGAGTATGATCAGCCACGTGATCAGTGCATGAGTGCCACGTGATCAGTGCATGATAGTCACGTGACAGTGTGTGATCAGCCACGTGATCAGTGCATGATCAGCCACGTGATCAGTGCATGATAGTCACGTGACAGTGCATGATCAGCCACGTGATCAGTGCATGATCAGCCACGTGATCAGTGCATGATCAGTTACGTGAGCAGTGTATGATCAGCCACGTGATCAGTGCATGGTCAGACACGTGAACAGTGTATGATCAGCCACGTGATCAGTGCATGATATCCAAGTGATCAGTGCATGATCAATCACGTGATCAGTGTATGATCAGCCACGTGAACAGTGCATGCTCAGTCACGTGACCTGGGCCTGCTGAGCTGCGTGATTACTGTCTGCTCATCTGCTTGACAATTGCCAGCTGAGCTGCACGATTCCTGCCTGTCATCTGCTTGACAATTGCCAGCTGTGCTGCGTAATTCCTGCCTGCTCAGCTGCTTGATTATTGCCAGCTGAGCAGCATGATTCCTCACACCTGAGTTCCATGATTATTAAATGCTGACTGTTTGATTCGTGCCTACTCAGCTCTTTGTTTATTGCCTCCAGAGGCACATGATCAGTGTATGAGAGCAAACATGATCAGTGCATGATCAGTCACATGATCAGCGCCATTAAGTCACGTGATCACTACCTGATAGTCATGTGATCAGTCCATGCTCAGTCACGGTATCAGTGCATGATCAGCCACGTGATCAGTGCATGATCTGTCACATGATTAGTGCATGATCAGCCACGTGATCAGTGCATGATCAGGCACGTGATCAGTGCATGATCAGCCACGTGATCAGTGCATGATCAGGCACGTGATCAGTGCATGATCAGCCACGTGATCAGTGCATGATCAGCCACGTGATCAGTGCATGATCAGTCACGTGATCAGTGCATGATCAGCCACGTGATCAGTGCATGATCAGTCACGTGATCAGTGCATGATATAGACGTGATCAGTGCATGATCAGTCACGTGATCAGTGCATGATAGCCACGTGATCAGTGCATGATCAGTCACGTGATCAGTGCATGATCAGTCACGTGATCAGTGCATGGTAGCTACGTGATCAGTGCATGATCAGCCACGTGATCAGTGCATGATAGCCACGTGATCAGTGCATGATCAGCCACGTGATCAGTGCATGATCAGTCACGTGATCAGTGCATGATCAGTCACGTGATCAGTGCATGATCAGCCACGTGATCAGTGCATGTGAGTCATGTAGTCATGCATGATAGTGCCGTGATCAGTGCATGATCAGTCACGTGATGTGCATGATCAGCCACGTGATCAGTGCATGATAGCTACGTGATCAGTGCATGATCAGTCACGTGATCAGTGCATGATCAGTCACGTGATCAGTGTGTGATCAGCCACGTGAACAGTGCATGCTCAGTCACGTGATCAGGGCCTGCTGAGCTGCGTGATTACTGTCTGCTCATCTGCTTGACAATTGCCAGCTGAGCTGCACGATTCCTGCCTGTCATCTGCTTGACAATTGCCACCTGTGCTGCGTAATTCCTGCCTGCTCAGCTACTTGATTATTGCCAGCTGAGCAGCATGATTTCTCAGAGCTGAGTTCCATGATTATAGCCTGCTGACTGATTCCTGCCTACTCAGCTCTATGTTCATTGCCTCCAGAGGCACATGATCAGTGTATGACACCAAACATGATCAGCACATGATCAGTCACATGATCAGTGCATGATAAGCCACGTGATCAGTGCATGATCAGTCATGTGATCAGTGCATGATCAGTCATGTGACCAGTGCATGGTAGCTGCGTGATCAGTGCATGATCAGCCACGTGATCAGTGCATGATCAGTCACGTGATCAGTGCATGATCAGTCACGTGATCAGTGTGTGATCAGCCACGTGATCAGTGCATGATAGCCACGTGATCAGTGCATGATCAGCCACGTGATCAGTGCATGATAGCCACGTGATCAGTGCATGATCAGTCACGTGATCAGTGCATGATCAGCCACGTGATCAGTGCATGATCAGGCACGTGATCAGTGCATGATCAGCCACGTGATCAGTGCATGATAGCCACGTGATCAGTGCATGATCAGTCACGTGATCAGTGCATGATCAGTCACGTGATCAGTGCATGATCAGCCACGTGATCAGTGCATGGTAGCCACGTGATCAGTGCATGATCAGTCACGTGATCAGTGCATGATCAGTCACGTGATCAGTGCATGATCAGCCACGTGATCAGTGCATGATCAGTCACGTGATCAGTGCATGATAGCCCGTGATCAGTGCATGATCAGTCCCGTGATCAGTGCATGATCAGCCACGTGATCAGTGCATGATAGCTACGTGATCAGTGCATGATCAGCCACGTGATCAGTGCATGATCAGCCACGTGATCAGTGCATGATAGCCACGTGATCAGTGCATGATATTACGTGATCAGTGCATGATCAGTCACGTGATCAGTGCATGATAGCCACGTGATCAGTGCATGATCAGTCACGTGATCAGTGTGTGATCAGCCACGTGATCAGTGCATGATCAGTCACGTGATCAGTGCATGATGAGCTGCGTGATTACTGTCTGCTCATCTGCTTGACAATTGCCAGCTGAGCTGCACGATTCCTGCCTGTCATCTCCTTGACAATTGCCACCTGTGCTGCGTAATTCCTGCCTGCTCATCTACTTGATTATTGCCAGCTGAGCAGCATGATTTCTCAGAGGTGAGTTCCATGATTATAGCCTGCTGACTGTTTCGTGCCTACTCAGCTCTATGTTCATTGCCTCCAGAGGCACGTGATCAGTGTGTGACACCAAACATGATCAGTGCATGATCAGTCACGTGATCAGTGCATGATAGCCACGTGATCAGTGCATGATCAGTTACGTGATCAGTGCATGATCAGTCACGTGATCAGTGCATGGTCAGCACGTGATCAGTGCATGATCAGCCACGTGATCAGTGCATGATATCCAAGTGATCAGTGCATGATCATCACGTGATCAGTGTATGATCAGCCACGTGAACAGTGCATGCTCAGTCACGTGATCAGGGCCTGCTGAGCTGCGTGATTACTGTCTGCTCATCTGCTTGACAATTGCCAGCTGAGCTGCACGATTCCTGCCTGTCATCTGCTTGACAATTGCCAGCTGTGCTGCGTAATTCCTGCCTGCTCAGCTGCTTGATTATTGCCAGCTGAGCAGCATGATTCCTCACACCTGAGTTCCATGATTATTGCCTGCTGACTGTTTGATTCGTGCCTACTCAGCTCTTTGTTTATTGCCTCCAGAGGCACATGATCAGTGTATGATAGCAAACATGATCAGCGCATGATCAGTCACATGATCAGCGCCATTAAGTCACGTGATCACTACATGATAGTCATGTGATCAGTCCATGCTCAGTCACGGTATCAGTGCATGATCAGCCACGTGATCAGTGCATGATCTGTCACATGATTAGTGTATGATCATCCACGTGATCAGTGCATGGGCAGTCATGTGATCAGTGCATGATATAGACGTGATCAGTGCATGATCAGTCTCGTGATCAGTGCATGATAGCCACGTGATCAGTGCATGATCAGTCACCTGATGGGTGTATGATCATTCACGTGACCTGTACATGGTAGCTACATGATCATTGCATGATCAGCCACGTGAGTAGTGCATGATAGCCACGTGATCACTGCATGATCAGTCACGTGATCAGTGCATGATCAGTCATGTGACCAGTACATGGTAGCTGCGTGATCATGGCATGATCAGCCACGTGAGCAGTGCATGATAGCCACGTGATCAGTGCATGATCAGACACGTGATCAGTGCATGATCAGTCACGTGATCAGTGCATGATCAGCCACGTGATCAGTGCATGATCAGTCACGTGATCAGTGTATGTCAGCCACGTGATCAGTGCATGATAGCCACGTGATCAGTGCATGATCAGTCACGTGATCAGTGCATGATCAGTCACGTGATCAGTGCATGATCAGCCACGTGATCAGTGCATGATCAGCCACGTGATCAGTGCATGATCAGTCACGTGATCAGTGCATGATCAGTCACGTGATCAGTGCATGATAGCTACGTGATCAGTGCATGATCAGCCACGTGATCAGTGCATGATAGCCACGTGATCAGTGCATGATAGCCACGTGATCAGTGCATGATCAGTCACGTGATCATGTGTGATCAGCCACGTGATCAGTGCATGATCAGTCACGTGATCAGTGCATGATCAGTCACGTGATCAGTGCATGATCAGCCACGTGATCAGTGCATGATCAGTCACGTGACCAGTGCATGGTAGCTACGTGATCAGTGCATGATCAGCCACGTGATCAGTGCATGATAGCCACGTGATCAGTGCATGAGTCACGTGATCAGTGTATGATCAGCCACGTGATCAGTGCATGAGTGCCACGTGATCAGTGCATGATCAGTCACGTGATCAGTGCATGATCAGCCACGTGATCAGTGCATGATCAGCCACGTGATCAGTGCATGATAGCCACGTGATCAGTGCATGATCAGTCACGTGATCAGTGCATGATCAGCCACGTGATCAGTGCATGATCAGTCACGTGATCAGTGCATGATCAGCCACGTGATCAGTGCATGATCAGTCATGTGATCAGTGCATGATATAGACGTGATCAGTGCATGATCAGTCACGTGATCAGTGCATGATAGCCACGTGATCAGTGCATGATCAGTCACGTGATCAGTGCATGATCAGTCACGTGATCAGTGCATGGTAGCTACGTGATCATTGCATGATCAGCCACGTGATAGTGCATGATAGCCACGTGATCAGTGCATGATCAGCCACGTGATCAGTGCATGATCAGTCACGTGATCAGTGCATGATCAGCCACGTGATCAGTGCATGATCAGTCACGTGATCAGTGCATGATCAGCCACGTGATCAGTGCATGATCAGTCACGTGATCAGTGCATGATCAGCCACGTGATCAGTGCATGATCAGTCACGTGATCAGTGCATGATCAGCCACGTGATCAGTGCATGATCAGTCACGTGATCAGTGCATGATCAGCCACGTGATCAGTGCATGATCAGCCACGTGATCAGTGCATGATCAGTCACGTGATCAGTGCATGATCAGTCACGTGATCAGTGCATGGTAGCTACGTGATCAGTGCATGATCAGCCACGTGATCAGTGCATGATAGCCACGTGATCAGTGCATGATCAGCCACGTGATCAGTGCATGATCAGCCACGTGATCAGTGCATGATCAGTCACGTGATCAGTGCATGATCAGCCACGTGATCAGTGCATGATAGCCACGTGATCAGTGCATGATCAGCCACGTGATCAGTGCATGATCAGCCACGTGATCAGTGCATGATCAGTCACGTGATCAGTGTGATCAGCCACGTGATCAGTGCATGATCAGCCACGTGATCAGTGCATGGTTGCTACGTGATCGTGCATGATCAGCCACGTGAGCAGTGCATGATAGCCACGTGATCAGTGCATGATCAGTCACGTGATCAGTGCATGATCAGTCACGTGATCAGTGCATGATCATTTACGTGATCAGTGCATGATCAGTCACGTGACCAGTATATGGTAGCTACGTGATCATTCCATGACAGCCACGTGAGCAGTGCATGATAGCCACGTGATGTGTGCATGAGTTACGTGATCAGAGTATGATCAGCCACGTGATCAGTGCATGAGTGCCACGTGATCAGTGCATATGTCACGTGACAGTGTGTGATCAGCCACGTGATCAGTGCATGATCAGCCACGTGATCAGTGCATGATAGTCACGTGACAGTGCATGATCAGCCACGTGATCAGTGCATGATCAGCCACGTGATCAGTGCATGATCAGTTACGTGAGCAGTGTATGATCAGCCACGTGATCAGTGCATGGTCAGACACGTGAACAGTGTATGATCAGCCACGTGATCAGTGCATGATATCCAAGTGATCAGTGCATGATCAATCACGTGATCAGTGTATGATCAGCCACGTGAACAGTGCATGCTCAGTCACGTGATCTGGGCCTGCTGAGCTGCGTGATTACTGTCTGCTCATCTGCTTGACAATTGCCAGCTGAGCTGCACGATTCCTGCCTGTCATCTGCTTGACAATTGCCAGCTGTGCTGCGTAATTCCTGCCTGCTCAGCTGCTTGATTATTGCCAGCTGAGCAGCATGATTCCTCACACCTGAGTTCCATGATTATTGCCTGCTGACTGTTTGATTCGTGCCTACTCAGCTCTTTGTTTATTGCCTCCAGAGGCACATGATCAGTGTATGATAGCAAACATGATCAGCGCATGATCAGTCACATGATCAGCGCCATTAAGTCACGTGATCACTACATGATAGTCATGTGATCAGTCCATGCTCAGTCACGGTATCAGTGCATGATCAGCCACGTGATCAGTGCATGATCTGTCACATGATTAGTGCATGATCAGCCACGTGATCAGTGCATGATCAGTCACGTGATCAGTGCATGATCAGCCACGTGATCAGTGCATGATCAGTCACGTGATCAGTGCATGATCAGCCACGTGATCAGTGCATGATAGCCACGTGATCAGTGCATGATCAGTCACGTGATCAGTGCATGATCAGCCACGTGATCAGTGCATGATCAGTCACGTGATCAGTGCATGATATAGACGTGATCAGTGCATGATCAGTCACGTGATCAGTGCATGATAGCCACGTGATCAGTGCATGATCAGTCACGTGATCAGTGCATGATCAGTCACGTGATCAGTGCATGATAGCTACGTGATCAGTGCATGATCAGCCACGTGATCAGTGCATGATAGCCACGTGATCAGTGCATGATCAGCCACGTGATCAGTGCATGATCAGTCACGTGATCAGTGCATGATCAGTCACGTGATCAGTGCATGATCAGCCACGTGATCAGTGCATGTCAGTCATGTAGTCATGCATGATAGTGCCGTGATCAGTGCATGATCAGTCACGTGATGTGCATGATCAGCCACGTGATCAGTGCATGATAGCCACGTGATCAGTGCATGATCAGTCACGTGATCAGTGCATGATCAGTCACGTGATCAGTGTGTGATCAGCCACGTGAACAGTGCATGCTCAGTCACGTGATCAGGGCCTGCTGAGCTGCGTGATTACTGTCTGCTCATCTGCTTGACAATTGCCAGCTGAGCTGCACGATTCCTGCCTGTCATCTGCTTGACAATTGCCACCTGTGCTGCGTAATTCCTGCCTGCTCATCTGCTTGATTATTGCCAGCTGAGCAGCATGATTTCTCAGAGCTGAGTTCCATGATTATAGCCTGCTGACTGATTCGTGCCTACTCAGCTCTATGTTCATTGCCTCCAGAGGCACATGATCAGTGTATGACACCAAACATGATCAGCACATGATCAGTCACATGATCAGTGCATGATAAGCCACGTGATCAGTGCATGATCAATCATGTGATCAGTGCATGATCAGTCATGTGATCAGTACATGGTAGCTGCGTGATCATTGCATGATCAGCCACGTGATCAGTGCATGATCAGCCACGTGATCAGTGCATGATCAGTCACGTGATCAGTGCATGATCAGCCACGTGATCAGTGCATGATAGCCACGTGATCAGTGCATGATAGCCACGTGATCAGTGCATGATAGCCACGTGATCAGTGCATGATCAGTCACGTGATCAGTGCATGATCAGCCACGTGATCAGTGCATGATCAGCCACGTGATCAGTGCATGATCAGCCACGTGATCAGTGCATGATAGCCACGTGATCAGTGCATGATCAGTCACGTGATCAGTGCATGATCAGTCACGTGATCAGTGCATGATCAGCCACGTGATCAGTGCATGATAGCCACGTGATCAGTGCATGATCAGTCACGTGATCAGTGCATGATCAGTCACGTGATCAGTGCATGATCAGCCACGTGATCAGTGCATGATCAGTCACGTGATCAGTGCATGATAGCCCGTGATCAGTGCATGATCAGTCCCGTGATCAGTGCATGATCAGCCACGTGATCAGTGCATGATAGCCACGTGATCAGTGCATGATCAGTCACGTGATCAGTGCATGATCAGCCACGTGATCAGTGCATGATAGCCACGTGATCAGTGCATGATATTACGTGATCAGTGCATGATCAGTCACGTGATCAGTGCATGATAGCCACGTGATCAGTGCATGATCAGTCACGTGATCAGTGTGTGATCAGCCACGTGATCAGTGCATGATCAGTCACGTGATCAGTGCATGATGAGCTGCGTGATTACTGTCTGCTCATCTGCTTGACAATTGCCAGCTGAGCTGCACGATTCCTGCCTGTCATCTGCTTGACAATTGCCACCTGTGCTGCGTAATTCCTGCCTGCTCATCTACTTGATTATTGCCAGCTGAGCAGCATGATTTCTCAGAGGTGAGTTCCATGATTATAGCCTGCTGACTGTTTCGTGCCTACTCAGCTCTATGTTCAGTGCCTCCAGAGGCACATGATCAGTGTGTGACACCAAACATGATCAGTGCATGATCAGTCACGTGATCAGTGCATGATAGCCACGTGATCAGTGCATGATCAGTTACGTGATCAGTGCATGATCAGCCACGTGATCAGTGCATGGTCAGCACGTGATCAGTGCATGATCAGCCACGTGATCAGTGCATGATATCCAAGTGATCAGTGCATGATCATCACGTGATCAGTGTATGATCAGCCACGTGAACAGTGCATGCTCAGTCACGTGATCAGGGCCTGCTGAGCTGCGTGATTACTGTCTGCTCATCTGCTTGACAATTGCCAGCTGAGCTGCACGATTCCTGCCTGTCATCTGCTTGACAATTGCCAGCTGTGCTGCGTAATTCCTGCCTGCTCAGCTGCTTGATTATTGCCAGCTGAGCAGCATGATTCCTCACACCTGAGTTCCATGATTATTGCCTGCTGACTGTTTGATTCGTGCCTACTCAGCTCTTTGTTTATTGCCTCCAGAGGCACATGATCAGTGTATGATAGCAAACATGATCAGCGCATGATCAGTCACATGATCAGCGCCATTAAGTCACGTGATCACTACATGATAGTCATGTGATCAGTCCATGCTCAGTCACGGTATCAGTGCATGATCAGCCACGTGATCAGTGCATGATCTGTCACATGATTAGTGTATGATCATCCACGTGATCAGTGCATGGGCAGTCATGTGATCAGTGCATGATATAGACGTGATCAGTGCATGATCAGTCTCGTGATCAGTGCATGATAGCCACGTGATCAGTGCATGATCAGTCACCTGATGGGTGTATGATCATTCACGTGACCTGTACATGGTAGCTACATGATCATTGCATGATCAGCCACGTGAGTAGTGCATGATAGCCACGTGATCAGTGCATGATCAGTCACGTGATCAGTGCATGATCAGTCATGTGACCAGTACATGGTAGCTGCGTGATCATGGCATGATCAGCCACGTGAGCAGTGCATGATAGCCACGTGATCAGTGCATGATCAGACACGTGATCAGTGCATGATCAGTCACGTGATCAGTGCATGATCAGCCACGTGATCAGTGCATGATCAGCCACGTGATCAGTGCATGTCAGCCACGTGATCAGTGCATGATAGCCACGTGATCAGTGCATGATCAGTCACGTGATCAGTGCATGATCAGTCACGTGATCAGTGCATGATCAGCCACGTGATCAGTGCATGATCAGCCACGTGATCAGTGCATGATCAATCACGTGATCAGTGCATGATCAGTCACGTGATCAGTGCATGATAGCCACGTGATCAGTGCATGATCAGCCACGTGATCAGTGCATGATAGCCACGTGATCAGTGCATGATAGCCACGTGATCAGTGCATGATCAGTCACGTGATCAGTGTGATCAGCCACGTGATCAGTGCATGATCAGTCACGTGATCAGTGCATGATCAGTCACGTGATCAGTGCATGATCAGTTACGTGATCAGTGCATGATCAGTCACGTGACCAGTATATGGTAGCTACGTGATCAGTGCATGACAGCCACGTGATCAGTGCATGATAGCCACGTGATGTGTGCATGAGTTACGTGATCAGTGTATGATCAGCCACGTGATCAGTGCATGAGTGCCACGTGATCAGTGCATGATAGTCACGTGATCAGTGCATGATCAGCCACGTGATCAGTGCATGATCAGCCACGTGATCAGTGCATGATAGCCACGTGATCAGTGCATGATCAGTCACGTGATCAGTGCATGATCAGCCACGTGATCAGTGCATGATCAGTCACGTGATCAGTGCATGATCAGCCACGTGATCAGTGCATGATCAGTCATGTGATCAGTGCATGATATAGACGTGATCAGTGCATGATCAGTCACGTGATCAGTGCATGATAGCCACGTGATCAGTGCATGATCAGTCACGTGATCAGTGTATGATCAGTCACGTGACCAGTACATGGTAGCTACATGATCATTGCATGATCAGCCACGTGATCAGTGCATGATAGCCACGTGATCAGTGCATGATCAGCCACGTGATCAGTGCATGATCAGTCACGTGATCAGTGCATGATCAGCCACGTGATCAGTGCATGATCAGCCACGTGATCAGTGCATGATCAGCCACGTGATCAGTGCATGATCAGTCACGTGATCAGTGCATGATCAGCCACGTGATCAGTGCATGATCAGCCACGTGATCAGTGCATGATCAGTCACGTGATCAGTGCATGATCAGTCACGTGATCAGTGCATGATAGCTACGTGATCAGTGCATGATCAGCCACGTGATCAGTGCATGATAGCCACGTGATCAGTGCATGATCAGCCACGTGATCAGTGCATGATCAGCCACGTGATCAGTGCATGATCAGTCACGTGATATGTGTGATCAGCCACGTGATCAGTGCATGATCAGCCACGTGATCAGTGCATGATAGCCACGTGATCAGTGCATGATCAGTCACGTGATCAGTGTGTGATCAGCCACGTGATCAGTGCATGATAGCCACGTGATCAGTGCATGACAGCCACGTGATCAGTGCATGATCAGCCACGTGATCAGTGCATGATCAGTCACGTGATCAGTGTGATCAGCCACGTGATCAGTGCATGATCAGCCACGTGATCAGTACATGGTTGCTACGTGATCAGTGCATGATCAGCCACGTGAGCAGTGCATGATAGCCACGTGATCAGTGCATGATCAGTCACGTGATCAGTACATGATCAGTCACGTGAACAGTGCATGATCATTTACGTGATCTGTGCATGATCAGTCACGTGACCAGTATATGGTAGCTACGTGATCATTCCATGACGAGCCACGTGAGCAGTGCATGATAGCCACGTGATGTGTGCATGAGTTACGTGAGCAGAGTATGATCAGCCACGTGATCAGTGCATGAGTGCCACGTGATCAGTGCATGATATGTCACGTGACAGGTGTGTGATCAGCCACGTGAACAGTGCATGTTCAGCCACGTGATCAGTGCATGATAGCCACGTGATCAGTGCATGATCAGTTACGTGAGCAGTGTATGATCAGCCACGTGATCAGTGCATGGTCAGACACGTGAACAGTGTATGATCAGCCACGTGATCAGTGCATGATATCCAAGTGATCAGTGCATGATCAATCACGTGATCAGTGTATGATCAGCCACGTGAACAGTGCATGCTCAGTCACGTGATCTGGGCCTGCTGAGCTGCGTGATTACTGTCTGCTCATCTGCTTGACAATTGCCAGCTGAGCTGCACGATTCCTGCCTGTCATCTGCTTGACAATTGCCAGCTGTGCTGCGTAATTCCTGCCTGCTCAGCTGCTTGATTATTGCCAGCTGAGCAGCATGATTCCTCACAGCTGAGTTCCATGATTATTGCCTGCTGACTGTTTGATTCGTGCCTACTCAGCTCTTTGTTTATTGCCTCCAGAGGCACATGATCAGTGTATGATAGCAAACATGATCAGCGCATGATCAGTCACATGATCAGCGCCATTAAGTCACGTGATCACTACATGATAGTCATGTGATCAGTCCATGCTCAGTCACGGTATCAGTGCATGATCAGCCACGTGATCAGTGCATGATCTGTCACATGATTAGTGCATGATCAGCCACGTGATCAGTGCATGATCAGTCACGTGATCAGTGCATGATCAGCCACGTGATCAGTGCATGATCAGTCACGTGATCAGTGCATGATCAGCCACGTGATCAGTGCATGATCAGCACGTGATCAGTGCATGATCAGTCACGTGATCAGTGCATGATCAGCCACGTGATCAGTGCATGATCAGCCACGTGATCAGTGCATGATCAGCCACGTGATCAGTGCATGATCAGTCACGTGATCAGTGCATGATAGCTACGTGATCAGTGCATGATCAGCCACGTGATCAGTGCATGATAGCCACGTGATCAGTGCATGATAGCCACGTGATCAGTGCATGATCAGTCATGTGATACGTGTGTGATCAGCCACGTGATCAGTGCATGATATCCACGTGATCAGTGCATGACAGCCACGTGATCAGTGCATGAGAGCCACGTGATCAGTGCATGATCAGTCACGTGATACATGTGTGATCAGCCACGTGATCAGTGCATGATGAGCCACGTGATCAGTGCAGGATCAATTACGTGATCAGTGCATGATCAGTCACGTGACCAGTACATGGTTGCTACGTGATCGTTGCATGATCAGCCACGTGAGCAGAGCATGATAGCCACGTGATCAGTGCATGATCAGTCACGTGATCAGTACATGATCAGTCACGTGAACAGTGCATGATCATTTACGTGATCTGTGCATGATCAGTCACGTGACCAGTATATGGTAGCTACGTGATCATTCCATGACGAGCCACGTGAGCAGTGCATGATAGCCACGTGATGTGTGCATGAGTTACGTGAGCAGAGTATGATCAGCCACGTGATCAGTGCATGAGTGCCACGTGATCAGTGCATGATATGTCACGTGACAGGTGTGTGATCAGCCACGTGAACAGTGCATGTTCAGCCACGTGATCAGTGCATGATAGCCACGTGATCAGTGCATGATCAGTTACGTGAGCAGTGTATGATCAGCCACGTGATCAGTGCATGGTCAGACACGTTAACAGTGTATGATCAGCCACGTGATCAGTGCATGATCAATCACGTGATCAGTGTATGATCAGCCACGTGAACAGTGCATGCTCAGTCACGTGATCTGGGCCTGCTGAGCTGCGTGATTACTGTCTGCTCATCTGCTTGACAATTGCCAGCTGAGCTGCACGATTCCTGCCTGTCATCTGCTTGACAATTGCCAGCTGTGCTGCGTAATTCCTGCCTGCTCAGCTGCTTGATTATTGCCAGCTGAGCAGCATGATTCCTCACACCTGAGTTCCATGATTATTGCCTGCTGACTGTTTGATTCGTGCCTACTCAGCTCTTTGTTTATTGCCTCCAGAGGCACATGATCAGTGTATGATAGCAAACATGATCAGCGCATGATCAGTCACATGATCAGCGCCATTAAGTCACGTGATCACTACATGATAGTCATGTGATCAGTCCATGCTCAGTCACGGTATCAGTGCATGATCAGCCACGTGATCAGTGCATGATCAGCCACGTGATCAGTGCATGATAGCCATGTGATCAGTGCATGATCAGTCACGTGATCAGTGCATGATCAGTCACGTGATCAGTGCATGATCAGCCACGTGATCAGTGCATGATCAGTCACCTGATGGGTGTATGATCAGTCACGTGACCTGTACATGGTAGCTACATGATCATTGCATGATCAGCCACGTGAGTAGTGCATGATAGCCACGTGATCACTGCATGATCAGTCACGTGATCAGTGCATGATCAGTCATGTGACCAGTACATGGTAGCTGCGTGATCATGCATGATCAGCCACGTGAGCAGTGCATGATAGCCACGTGATCAGTGCATGATCAGTCACGTGATCAGTGCATGATCAGTCACGTGATCAGTGCATGATCAGCCACGTGATCAGTGCATGATCAGGCACGTGATCAGTGCATGTCAGCCACGTGATCAGTGCATGATAGCCACGTGATCAGTGCATGATCAGCCACGTGATCAGTGCATGATCAGCCACGTGATCAGTGCATGATCAGCCACGTGATCAGTGCATGATCAGCCACGTGATCAGTGCATGATCAGTCACGTGATCAGTGCATGATCAGCCACGTGATCAGTGCATGATAGCCACGTGATCAGTGCATGATCAGTCACGTGATCAGTGCATGATCAGTCACGTGATCAGTGCATGATCAGCCACGTGATCAGTGCATGATCAGTCACGTGATCAGTGCATGATCAGCCACGTGATCAGTGCATGATCAGCCACGTGATCAGTGCATGATCAGCCACGTGATCAGTGCATGATCAGTCACGTGATCAGTGCATGATCAGCCACGTGATCAGTGCATGATAGCCACGTGATCAGTGCATGATCAGTCACGTGATCAGTGCATGATCAGCCACGTGATCAGTGCATGATCAGTCACGTGATCAGTGCATGATCAGCCACGTGATCAGTGCATGATCAGTCACGTGATCAGTGCATGATATAGACGTGATCAGTGCATGATCAGTCACGTGATCAGTGCATGATCAGCCACGTGATCAGTGCATGATCAGTCACGTGATCAGTGCATGATCAGTCACGTGACCAGGCATGTAGCCACGTGATCAGTGCATGATCAGCCACGTGATCAGTGCATGATAGCCACGTGATCAGTGCATGATCAGCCACGTGATCAGTGCATGATCAGCCACGTGATCAGTGCATGATCAGCCACGTGATCAGTGCATGATCAGTCACGTGATCAGTGCATGATCAGCCACGTGATCAGTGCATGATCAGCCACGTGATCAGTGCATGATCAGCCACGTGATCAGTGCATGATCAGTCACGTGATCAGTGCATGATCAGTCACGTGATCAGTGTATGATCAGCCACGTGAACAGTGCATGCTCAGTCACGTGATCAGGGCCTGCTGAGCTGCGTGATTACTGTCTGCTCATCTGCTTGACAATTGCCAGCTGAGCTGCACGATTCCTGCCTGTCATCTGCTTGACAATTGCCAGCTGTGCTGCGTAATTCCTGCCTGCTCAGCTGCTTGATTATTGCCAGCTGAGCAGCATGATTCCTCACAGCTGAGTTCCATGATTATTGCCTGCTGACTGATTCGTGCCTACTCAGCTCTTTGTTCATTGCCTCCAGAGGCACATGATCAGTGTATGATAGCAAACATGATCAGCGCATGATCAGTCACATGATCAGTGCATGATAAGCCACGTGATCAGTGCATGATCAGTCATGTGATCAGTGCATGATCAGCCACGTGATCAGTGCATGATAGCCACGTGATCAGTGCATGATCAGCCACGTGATCAGTGCATGATCAGTCACGTGATCAGTGCATGATCAGTCACGTGATCAGTGCATGATCAGTCACGTGATCAGTGCATGATCAGTCACGTGATCAGTGCATGATAGCTACGTGATCAGTGCATGATCAGCCACGTGATCAGTGCATGATAGCCACGTGATCAGTGCATGATAGCCACGTGATCAGTGCATGATCAGTCACGTGATCAGTGCATGATCAGTCACGTGACCAGTACATGGTAGCTTCGTGATCAGTGCATGATCAGCCACGTGATCAGTGCATGATAGCCACGTGATCAGTGCATGATCAGTCACGTGATCAGTGCATGATCAGCCACGTGATCAGTGCATGATCAGCCACGTGATCAGTGCATGATAGCCACGTGATCAGTGCATGATCAGTCACGTGATCAGTGCATGATCAGTCACGTGATCAGTGCATGATCAGCCACGTGATCAGTGCATGATCAGCCACGTGATCAGTGCATGATCAGCCACGTGATCAGTGCATGATCAGTCACGTGATCAGTGCATGATCAGCCACGTGATCAGTGCATGATAGCCACGTGATCAGTGCATGATCAGTCACGTGATCAGTGCATGATCAGTCACGTGATCAGTGCATGATCAGCCACGTGATCAGTGCATGATCAGTCACGTGATCAGTATATGGTAGCTACGTGATCATTGCATGATCAGCCACGTGATCAGTGCATGATAGCCACGTGATCAGTGCATGATCAGCCACGTGATCAGTGCATGATCAGTCACGTGATCAGTGCATGATCAGCCACGTGATCAGTGCATGATCAGCCACGTGATCAGTATGATCAGCCACGTGATCAGTGCATGATAGCCACGTGATCAGTGCATGATCAGTCACGTGATCAGTGCATGATCAGCCACGTGATCAGTGCATGGTCAGACACGTGAACAGTGTATGATCAGCCACGTGATCAGTGCATGATATCCACGTGATCAGTGCATGATCAATCACGTGATCAGTGTATGATCAGCCACGTGAACAGTGCATGCTCAGTCACGTGATCAGGGCCTGCTGAGCTGCGTGATTACTGTCTGCTCATCTGCTTGACAATTGCCAGCTGAGCTGCACGATTCCTGCCTGTCATCTGCTTGACAATTGCCAGCTGTGCTGCGTAATTCCTGCCTGCTCAGCTGCTTGATTATTGCCAGCTGAGCAGCATGATTCCTCACAGCTGAGTTCCATGATTATTGCCTGCTGACTGTTTGATTCGTGCCTACTCAGCTCTTTGTTTATTGCCTCCAGAGGCACATGATCAGTGTATGATAGCAAACATGATCAGCGCATGATCAGTCACATGATCAGCGCCATTAAGTCACGTGATCACTACATGATAGTCATGTGATCAGTCCATGCTCAGTCACGGTATCAGTGCATGATCAGCCACGTGATCAGTGCATGATCTGTCACATGATTAGTGTATGATCATCCACGTGATCAGTGCATGGGCAGTCATGTGATCAGTGCATGATATAGACGTGATCAGTGCATGATCAGTCTCGTGATCAGTGCATGATAGCCACGTGATCAGTGCATGATCAGTCACCTGATGGGTGTATGATCATTCACGTGACCTGTACATGGTAGCTACATGATCATTGCATGATCAGCCACGTGAGTAGTGCATGATAGCCACGTGATCAGTGCATGATCAGTCACGTGATCAGTGCATGATCAGCCACGTGATCAGTGCATGATCAGCCACGTGATCAGTGCATGATCAGCCACGTGATCAGTGCATGATCAGCCACGTGATCAGTGCATGATCAGTCACGTGATCAGTGCATGATCAGCCACGTGATCAGTGCATGATAGCCACGTGATCAGTGCATGATCAGTCACGTGATCAGTGCATGATCAGTCACGTGATCAGTGTATGATCAGCCACGTGATCAGTGCATGATCAGTCACGTGATCAGTGCCTGCTGAGCTGCGTGATTACTGTCTGCTCATCTGCTTGACAATTGCCAGCTGAGCTGCACGATTCCTGCCTGTCATCTGCTTGACAATTGCCACCTGTGCTGCGTAATTCCTGCCTGCTCATCTACTTGATTATTGCCAGCTGAGCAGCATGATTTCTCAGAGCTGAGTTCCATGATTATAGCCTGCTGACTGATTCGTGCCTACTCAGCTCTATGTTCATTGCCTCCAGAGGCACATGATCAGTGTATGACACCAAACATGATCAGTGCATGATCAGTCACATGATCAGTGCATGATAAGCCACGTGATCAGTGCATGATCAGTCACGTGATCAGTGCATGATCAGCCACGTGATCAGTGCATGATAGCCACGTGATCAGTGCATGATCAGTCACGTGATCAGTGCATGATCAGTCACGTGATCAGTGCATGATCAGTCACGTGATCAGTGCATGATCAGTCACGTGATCAGTGCATGATCAGTCACGTGATCAGTGCATGATAGCCACGTGATCAGTGCATGATCAGCCACGTGATCAGTGCATGATAGCCACGTGATCAGTGCATGATAGCCACGTGATCAGTGCATGATCAGTCACGTGATCAGTGCATGATCAGTCACGTGATCAGTGCATGATAGCCACGTGATCAGTGCATGATCAGCCACGTGATCAGTGCATGATAGCCACGTGATCAGTGCATGATCAGTCACGTGATCAGTGCATGATCAGTCACGTGATCAGTGCATGATAGCCACGTGATCAGTGCATGATCAGTCACGTGATCAGTGCATGATCAGCCACGTGATCAGTGCATGATCAGACACGTGATCAGTGCATGATCAGCCACGTGATCAGTGCATGATAGCCACGTGATCAGTGCATGATCAGTCACGTGATCAGTGCATGATCAGCCACGTGATCAGTGCATGATCAGCCACGTGATCAGTGCATGATCAGCCACGTGATCAGTGCATGATAGCCACGTGATCAGTGCATGATCAGTCACGTGATCAGTGCATGATCAGTCACGTGATCAGTGCATGATCAGCCACGTGATCAGTGCATGATAGCCACGTGATCAGTGCATGATCAGTCACGTGATCAGTGCATGATCAGTCACGTGATCAGTGCATGATCAGCCACGTGATCAGTGCATGATCAGTCACGTGATCAGTGCATGATCAGTCACGTGATCAGTGCATGGTAGCACGTGATCAGTGCATGATCAGCCACGTGATCAGTGCATGATAGCCACGTGATCAGTGCATGATCAGCCACGTGATCAGTGCATGATCAGCCACGTGATCAGTGCATGATCAGTCACGTGATCAGTGCATGGTAGCTGCGTGATCAGTGCATGATCAGCCACGTGATCAGTGCATGATAGCCACGTGATCAGTGCATGATCAGCCACGTGATCAGTGCATGATCAGTCACGTGATCAGTGCATGATCAGTCACGTGATCAGTGCATGATAGCTACGTGATCATTGCATGATCAGCCACGTGATCAGTGCATGATAGCCACGTGATCAGTGCATGATCAGCCACGTGATCAGTGCATGATCAGTCACGTGATAGTGCATGATCAGCCACGTGATCAGTGCATGATAGCCACGTGATCAGTGCATGATAGCCACGTGATCAGTGCATGATAGCCACGTGATCAGTGCATGATCAGTCACGTGATCAGTGTGTGATCAGCCACGTGATCAGTGCATGATCAGCCACGTGATCAGTGCATGATCATTACGTGATCAGTGCATGATCAGTCACGTGATCAGTGCATGATAGCTACGTGATCAGTGCATGATCAGCCACGTGATCAGTGCATGATAGCCACGTGATCAGTGCATGATCAGTCACGTGATCAGTGCATGATCAGTCACGTGATCAGTGCATGATCAGGCACGTGATCAGTGCATGATCAGCCACGTGATCAGTGCATGATAGCCACGTGATCAGTGCATGATCAGTCACGTGATCAGTGCATGATCAGTCACGTGAACAGTGCATGATCATTTACGTGATCAGTGCATGATCAGTCACGTGAACAGTATATGGTAGCTACGTGATCATTCCATGACGAGCCACGTGAGCAGTGCATGATAGCCACGTGATGTGTGCATGATCATTTACGTGAGCAGAGTATGATCAGCCACGTGATCAGTGCATGAGTGCCACGTGATCAGTGCATGATATGTCACGTGACAGTGTGTGATCAGCCACGTGAACAGTGCATGTTCAGCCACGTGATCAGTGCATGATAGCCACGTGATCAGTGCATGATCAGTTACGTGAACAGTGTATGATCAGCCACGTGATCAGTGCATGATAGCCAACTGATCAGTGTATGATCAGCCACGTGATCAGTGCATGATCAATCACGTGATCAGTGTATGATCAGCCACGTGAACAGTGCATGCTCAGTCACGTGATCTGGGCCTGCTGAGCTGCGTGATTACCGTCTGCTCATCTGCTTGACAATTGCCAGCTGAGCTGCACGATTCCTGCCTGTCATCTGCTTGACAATTGCCAGCTGTGCTGCGTAATTCCTGCCTGCTCAGCTGCTTGATTATTGCCAGCTGAGCAGCATGATTCCTCACACCTGAGTTCCATGATTATTGCCTGCTGACTGTTTGATTCGTGCCTACTCAGCTCTTTGTTTATTGCCTCCAGAGGCACATGATCAGTGTATGATAGCAAACATGATCAGCGCATGATCAGTCACATGATCAGCGCCATTAAGTCACGTGATCACTACATGATAGTCATGTGATCAGTCCATGCTCAGTCACGGTATCAGTGCATGATCAGCCACGTGATCAGTGCATGATCTGTCACATGATTAGTGTATGATCATCCACGTGATCAGTGCATGGGCAGTCATGTGATCAGTGCATGATATAGACGTGATCAGTGCATGATCAGTCTCGTGATCAGTGCATGATAGCCACGTGATCAGTGCATGATCAGTCACGTGATCAGTGCATGATCAGTCACGTGATCAGTGCATGATAGTCACGTGATCAGTGCATGATCAGCCACGTGATCAGTGCATGATCAGCCACGTGATCAGTGCATGATCAGCCACGTGATCAGTGCATGATCAGTCACGTGATCAGTGCATGATCAGTCACGTGATCAGTGCATGATCAGCCACGTGATCAGTGCATGATAGCCACGTGATCAGTGCATGAGTCACGTGATCAGTGCATGATCAGCCACGTGATCAGTGCATGATGCCACGTGATCAGTGCATGATAGTCACGTGATCAGTGCATGATCAGCCACGTGATCAGTGCATGATCAGCCACGTGATCAGTGCATGATAGCCACGTGATCAGTGCATGATCAGTCACGTGATCAGTGCATGATCAGCCACGTGATCAGTGCATGATCAGTCACGTGATCAGTGCATGATCAGCCACGTGATCAGTGCATGATCAGTCACGTGATCAGTGCATGATAGCACGTGATCAGTGCATGATCAGTCACGTGATCAGTGCATGATAGCCACGTGATCAGTGCATGATCAGTCACGTGATCAGTGCATGATCAGTCACGTGATCAGTGCATGGTAGCACGTGATCAGTGCATGATCAGCCACGTGATCAGTGCATGATAGCCACGTGATCAGTGCATGATCAGTCACGTGATCAGTGCATGATCAGTCACGTGATCAGTGCATGTAGCTGCGTGATCATGCATGATCAGCCACGTGATCAGTGCATGATAGCCACGTGATCAGTGCATGATCAGCCACGTGATCAGTGCATGATCAGTCACGTGATCAGTGCATGATCAGCCACGTGATCAGTGCATGATCAGCCACGTGATCAGTGCATGATCAGCCACGTGATCAGTGCATGATAGCCACGTGATCAGTGCATGATCAGTCACGTGATCAGTGCATGATCAGTCACGTGATCAGTGCATGATCAGCCACGTGATCAGTGCATGATCAGCCACGTGATCAGTGCATGATCAATTACGTGATCAGTGCATGATCAGTCACGTGACCAGTACATGGTAGCTACGTGATCATTGCATGATCAGCCACGTGATCAGTGCATGATAGCCACGTGATCAGTGCATGATCAGCCACGTGATCAGTGCATGATCAGTCACGTGATCAGTGCATGATCAGTCACGTGATCAGTGCATGATCAGCCACGTGATCAGTGCATGATCAGTCATGTGATCAGTGCATGATAGCCCGTGATCAGTGCATGATCAGTCACGTGATCAGTGCATGATCAGCCACGTGATCAGTGCATGATAGCCACGTGATCAGTGCATGATCAGTCACATGATCAGTGCATGATCAGTCACGTGATCAGTGTGTGATCAGCCACGTGAACAGTGCATGCTCAGTCACGTGATCAGGGCCTGCTGAGCTGCGTGATTACTGTCTGCTCATCTGCTTGACAATTGCCAGCTGAGCTGCACGATTCCTGCCTGTCATCTGCTTGACAATTGCCACCTGTGCTGCGTAATTCCTGCCTGCTCAGCTGCTTGATTATTGCCAGCTGAGCAGCATGATTTCTCAGAGCTGAGTTCCATGATTATAGCCTGCTGACTGATTCCTGCCTACTCAGCTCTTTGTTCATTGCCTCCAGAGGCACATGATCAGTGTATGACACCAAACATGATCAGCACATGATCAGTCACATGATCAGTGCATGATAAGCCACGTGATCAGTGCATGATCAGTCATGTGATCAGTGCATGATCAGTCATGTGACCAGTACATGGTAGCTGCGTGATCAGTGCATGATCAGCCACGTGATCAGTGCATGATCAGCCACGTGATCAGTGCATGATCAGTCACGTGATCAGTGCATGATCAGCCACGTGATCAGTGCATGATATCCACGTGATCAGTGCATGATAGCCACGTGATCAGTGCATGATAGCCACGTGATCAGTGCATGATCAGTCACGTGATAGTGCATGATCAGCCACGTGATCAGTGCATGATCAGCCACGTGATCAGTGCATGATAGCCACGTGATCAGTGCATGATCAGTCACGTGATCAGTGCATGATCAGTCACGTGATCAGTGCATGATCAGCCACGTGATCAGTGCATGATCAGCCACGTGATCAGTGCATGATCAGTCACGTGATCAGTGCATGATCAGTCACGTGATCAGTGCATGATAGCTACGTGATCAGTGCATGATCAGCCACGTGATCAGTGCATGATAGCCACGTGATCAGTGCATGATAGCCACGTGATCAGTGCATGATCAGTCACGTGATCATGTGTGATCAGCCACGTGATCAGTGCATGATAGCCACGTGATCAGTGCATGATAGCCACGTGATCAGTGCATGATAGCCACGTGATCAGTGCATGATCAGTCACGTGATCATGTGTGATCAGCCACGTGATCAGTGCATGATCAGCCACGTGATCAGTGCATGATCAATTACGTGATCAGTGCATGATCAGTCACGTGATCAGTGCATGGTAGCTACGTGATCAGTGCATGATCAGCCACGTGATCAGTGCATGATAGCCACGTGATCAGTGCATGATCAGTCACGTGATCAGTGCATGATCAGCCACGTGATCAGTGCATGATCAGTCACGTGATCAGTGCATGATCAGCCACGTGATCAGTGCATGATCAGTCAGTGACCAGTGCATGGTAGCTACGTGATCATTGCATGATCAGCCACGTGATCAGTGCATGATAGCCACGTGATCAGTGCATGATCAGTCACGTGATCAGTGCATGATCAGCCACGTGATCAGTGCATGAGTGCCACGTGATCAGTGCATGATAGTCACGTGACAGTGTGTGATCAGCCACGTGATCAGTGCATGATCAGCCACGTGATCAGTGCATGATAGCCACGTGATCAGTGCATGATCAGTCACGTGATCAGTGCATGATCAGCCACGTGATCAGTGCATGATCAGTCACGTGATCAGTGCATGATCAGCCACGTGATCAGTGCATGATCAGCCACGTGATCAGTGCATGATACCACGTGATCAGTGCATGATCAGTCACGTGATCAGTGCATGATCAGTCACGTGATCAGTGCATGATCAGCCACGTGATCAGTGCATGATAGCCACGTGATCAGTGCATGATCAGTCACGTGATCAGTGCATGATCAGTCACGTGACCAGTGCATGGTAGCTACGTGATCAGTGCATGATCAGCCACGTGATCAGTGCATGATAGCCACGTGATCAGTGCATGATCAGTCACGTGATCAGTGCATGATCAGTCACGTGATCAGTGCATGATCAGACACGTGATCAGTGTATGATCAGCCACGTGATCAGTGCATGATAGCCACGTGATCAGTGCATGATCATCACGTGATCAGTGTATGATCAGCCACGTGAACAGTGCATGCTCAGTCACGTGATCAGGGCCTGCTGAGCTGCGTGATTACTGTCTGCTCATCTGCTTGACAATTGCCAGCTGAGCTGCACGATTCCTGCCTGTCATCTGCTTGACAATTGCCAGCTGTGCTGCGTAATTCCTGCCTGCTCAGCTGCTTGATTATTGCCAGCTGAGCAGCATGATTCCTCACACCTGAGTTCCATGATTATTGCCTGCTGACTGTTTGATTCGTGCCTACTCAGCTCTTTGTTTATTGCCTCCAGAGGCACATGATCAGTGTATGATAGCAAACATGATCAGCGCATGATCAGCGCCATTAAGTCACGTGATCACTACATGATAGTCATGTGATCAGTCCATGCTCAGTCACGGTATCAGTGCATGATCAGCCACGTGATCAGTGCATGATCTGTCACAAGATTAGTGTATGATCATCCACGTGATCAGTGCATGGGCAGTCATGTGATCAGTGCATGATATAGACGTGATCAGTGCATGATCAGTCACGTGATCAGTGCATGATAGCCACGTGATCAGTGCATGATCAGTCACCTGATGGGTGTATGATCATTCACGTGACCTGTACATGGTAGCTACATGATCATTGCATGATCAGCCACGTGAGTAGTGCATGATAGCCACGTGATCAGTGCATGATCAGTCACGTGATCAGTGCATGATCAGTCATGTGACCAGTACATGGTAGCTGCGTGATCATGCATGATCAGCCACGTGAGCAGTGCATGATAGCCACGTGATCAGTGCATGATCAGACACGTGATCAGTGCATGATCAGTCACGTGATCAGTGCATGATCAGCCACGTGATCAGTGCATGATCAGGCACGTGATCAGTGTATGATCAGCCACGTGATCAGTGCATGATAGCCACGTGATCAGTGCATGATCAGTCACGTGATCAGTGCATGATCAGTCACGTGATCAGTGCATGATCAGCCACGTGATCAGTGCATGATCAGTCACGTGATCAGTGCATGATCAGTCACGTGATCAGTGCATGATAGCTACGTGATCAGTGCATGATCAGCCACGTGATCAGTGCATGATAGCCACGTGATCAGTGCATGATCAGCCACGTGATCAGTGCATGATCAGCCACGTGATCAGTGCATGATAGCCACGTGATCAGTGCATGATCATCACGTGATCAGTGCATGATCAGCCACGTGATCAGTGCATGATGCCACGTGATCAGTGCATGATCAGTCACGTGATCAGTGCATGATCAGCCACGTGATCAGTGCATGATCAGCCACGTGATCAGTGCATGATAGCCACGTGATCAGTGCATGATCAGTCACGTGATCAGTGCATGATCAGTCACGTGATCAGTGCATGATCAGCCACGTGATCAGTGCATGATCAGCCACGTGATCAGTGCATGATCAGTCACGTGATCAGTGCATGATCAGTCACGTGATCAGTGCATGATAGCCACGTGATCAGTGCATGATCAGCCACGTGATCAGTGCATGATAGCCACGTGATCAGTGCATGATCAGTCACGTGATCGTGTGTGATCAGCCACGTGATCAGTGCATGATCAGCCACGTGATCAGTGCATGATCAGTCACGTGACCAGTACATGGTTGCTACGTGATCGTTGCATGATCAGCCACGTGAGCAGAGCATGATAGCCACGTGATCAGTGCATGATCAGTCACGTGATCAGTACATGATCAGTCACGTGAACAGTGCATGATCATTTACGTGATCTGTGCATGATCAGTCACGTGACCAGTATATGGTAGCTACGTGATCATTCCATGATCAGCCACGTGAGCAGTGCATGATAGCCACGTGATGTGTGCATGATCAGTTACGTGAGCAGAGTATGATCAGCCACGTGATCAGTGCATGAGTGCCACGTGATCAGTGCATGATATGTCACGTGACAGGTGTGTGATCAGCCACGTGAACAGTGCATGTTCAGCCACGTGATCAGTGCATGATAGCCACGTGATCAGTGCATGATCAGTTACGTGAGCAGTGTATGATCAGCCACGTGATCAGTGCATGGTCAGACACGTGAACAGTGTATGATCAGCCACGTGATCAGTGCATGATATCCAAGTGATCAGTGCATGATCATCACGTGATCAGTGTATGATCAGCCACGTGAACAGTGCATGCTCAGTCACGTGATCAGGGCCTGCTGAGCTGCGTGATTACTGTCTGCTCATCTGCTTGACAATTGCCAGCTGAGCTGCACGATTCCTGCCTGTCATCTGCTTGACAATTGCCAGCTGTGCTGCGTAATTCCTGCCTGCTCAGCTGCTTGATTATTGCCAGCTGAGCAGCATGATTCCTCACACCTGAGTTCCATGATTATTGCCTGCTGACTGTTTGATTCGTGCCTACTCAGCTCTTTGTTTATTGCCTCCAGAGGCACATGATCAGTGTATGATAGCAAACATGATCAGCGCATGATCAGTCACATGATCAGCGCCATTAAGTCACGTGATCACTACATGATAGTCATGTGATCAGTCCATGCTCAGTCACGGTATCAGTGCATGATCAGCCACGTGATCAGTGCATGATCTGTCACATGATTAGTGTATGATCATCCACGTGATCAGTGCATGGGCAGTCATGTGATCAGTGCATGATATAGACGTGATCAGTGCATGATCAGTCTCGTGATCAGTGCATGATAGCCACGTGATCAGTGCATGATCAGTCACCTGATGGGTGTATGATCATTCACGTGACCTGTACATGGTAGCTACATGATCATTGCATGATCAGCCACGTGAGTAGTGCATGATAGCCACGTGATCACTGCATGATCAGTCACGTGATCAGTGCATGATCAGTCATGTGACCAGTACATGGTAGCTGCGTGATCATGGCATGATCAGCCACGTGAGCAGTGCATGATAGCCACGTGATCAGTGCATGATCAGACACGTGATCAGTGCATGATCAGTCACGTGATCAGTGCATGATCAGCCACGTGATCAGTGCATGATCAGCCACGTGATCAGTGCATGATCAGCCACGTGATCAGTGCATGATAGCCACGTGATCAGTGCATGATCAGTCACGTGATCAGTGCATGATCAGCCACGTGATCAGTGCATGATCAGCCACGTGATCAGTGCATGATCAATTACGTGATCAGTGCATGATCAGTCACGTGACCAGTACATGGTAGCCACGTGATCAGTGCATGATCAGCCACGTGATCAGTGCATGATAGCCACGTGATCAGTGCATGATCAGTCACGTGATCAGTGCATGATCAGCCACGTGATCAGTGCATGATAGCCACGTGATCAGTGCATGATCAGCCACGTGATCAGTGCATGATAGCCACGTGATCAGTGCATGATCAGTCACGTGATCATGCATGATCAGCCACGTGATCAGTGCATGATCAGTCACGTGATCAGTGCATGATCAGTCACGTGATCAGTGCATGATCAGCCACGTGATCAGTGCATGATCAGTCACGTGACCAGTGCATGGTAGCTACGTGATCAGTGCATGATCAGCCACGTGATCAGTGCATGATAGCCACGTGATCAGTGCATGAGTCACGTGATCAGTGTATGATCAGCCACGTGATCAGTGCATGAGTGCCACGTGATCAGTGCATGATAGTCACGTGATCAGTGTATGATCAGCCACGTGATCAGTGCATGATCAGCCACGTGATCAGTGCATGATAGCCACGTGATCAGTGCATGATCAGTCACGTGATCAGTGCATGATCAGCCACGTGATCAGTGCATGATCAGTCACGTGATCAGTGCATGATCAGCCACGTGATCAGTGCATGATCAGTCATGTGATCAGTGCATGATATAGACGTGATCAGTGCATGATCAGTCACGTGATCAGTGCATGATAGCCACGTGATCAGTGCATGATCAGTCACGTGATCAGTGCATGATCAGTCACGTGATCAGTACATGGTAGCTACATGATCAGTGCATGATCAGCCACGTGATCAGTGCATGATAGCCACGTGATCAGTGCATGATCAGCCACGTGATCAGTGCATGATCAGTCACGTGATCAGTGCATGATCAGTCACGTGATCAGTGCATGATCAGTCACGTGATCAGTGCATGATCAGCCACGTGATCAGTGCATGATCAGCCACGTGATCAGTGCATGATCAGCCACGTGATCAGTGCATGATCAGTCACGTGATCAGTGCATGATCAGCCACGTGATCAGTGCATGATCAGCCACGTGATCAGTGCATGATCAGCCACGTGATCAGTGCATGATAGCCACGTGATCAGTGCATGATCAGTCATGTGATAGTGTGTGATCAGCCACGTGATCAGTGCATGATATCCACGTGATCAGTGCATGACAGCCACGTGATCAGTGCATGAGAGCCACGTGATCAGTGCATGATCAGTCACGTGATACATGTGTGATCAGCCACGTGATCAGTGCATGATGAGCCACGTGATCAGTGCAGGATCAATTACGTGATCAGTGCATGATCAGTCACGTGACCAGTACATGGTTGCTACGTGATCGTTGCATGATCAGCCACGTGAGCAGAGCATGATAGCCACGTGATCAGTGCATGATCAGTCACGTGATCAGTACATGATCAGTCACGTGAACAGTGCATGATCATTTACGTGATCTGTGCATGATCAGTCACGTGACCAGTATATGGTAGCTACGTGATCATTCCATGACGAGCCACGTGAGCAGTGCATGATAGCCACGTGATGTGTGCATGAGTTACGTGAGCAGAGTATGATCAGCCACGTGATCAGTGCATGAGTGCCACGTGATCAGTGCATGATATGTCACGTGACAGGTGTGTGATCAGCCACGTGAACAGTGCATGTTCAGCCACGTGATCAGTGCATGATAGCCACGTGATCAGTGCATGATCAGTTACGTGAGCAGTGTATGATCAGCCACGTGATCAGTGCATGGTCAGACACGTGAACAGTGTATGATCAGCCACGTGATCAGTGCATGATATCCAAGTGATCAGTGCATGATCATCACGTGATCAGTGTATGATCAGCCACGTGAACAGTGCATGCTCAGTCACGTGATCAGGGCCTGCTGAGCTGCGTGATTACTGTCTGCTCATCTGCTTGACAATTGCCAGCTGAGCTGCACGATTCCTGCCTGTCATCTGCTTGACAATTGCCAGCTGTGCTGCGTAATTCCTGCCTGCTCAGCTGCTTGATTATTGCCAGCTGAGCAGCATGATTCCTCACACCTGAGTTCCATGATTATTGCCTGCTGACTGTTTGATTCGTGCCTACTCAGCTCTTTGTTTATTGCCTCCAGAGGCACATGATCAGTGTATGATAGCAAACATGATCAGCGCATGATCAGTCACATGATCAGCGCCATTAAGTCACGTGATCACTACATGATAGTCATGTGATCAGTCCATGCTCAGTCACGGTATCAGTGCATGATCAGCCACGTGATCAGTGCATGATCTGTCACATGATTAGTGTATGATCATCCACGTGATCAGTGCATGGGCAGTCATGTGATCAGTGCATGATATAGACGTGATCAGTGCATGATCAGTCTCGTGATCAGTGCATGATAGCCACGTGATCAGTGCATGATCAGTCACCTGATGGGTGTATGATCATTCACGTGACCTGTACATGGTAGCTACATGATCATTGCATGATCAGCCACGTGAGTAGTGCATGATAGCCACGTGATCACTGCATGATCAGTCACGTGATCAGTGCATGATCAGTCATGTGACCAGTACATGGTAGCTGCGTGATCATGGCATGATCAGCCACGTGAGCAGTGCATGATAGCCACGTGATCAGTGCATGATCAGACACGTGATCAGTGCATGATCAGTCACGTGATCAGTGCATGATCAGCCACGTGATCAGTGCATGATCAGGCACGTGATCAGTGCATGATCAGCCACGTGATCAGTGCATGATAGCCACGTGATCAGTGCATGATCAGTCACGTGATCAGTGCATGATCAGCCACGTGATCAGTGCATGATCAGCCACGTGATCAGTGCATGATCAATTACGTGATCAGTGCATGATCAGTCACGTGACCAGTACATGGTAGCTACGTGATCAGTGCATGATCAGCCACGTGATCAGTGCATGATAGCCACGTGATCAGTGCATGATCAGTCACGTGATAGTGCATGATCAGCCACGTGATCAGTGCATGATAGCCACGTGATCAGTGCATGACAGCCACGTGATCAGTGCATGATAGCCACGTGATCAGTGCATGATCAGTCACGTGATCATGTATGATCAGCCACGTGATCAGTGCATGATCAGTCACGTGATCAGTGCATGATCAGTCACGTGATCAGTGCATGATCAGCCACGTGATCAGTGCATGATCAGTCACGTGACCAGTGCATGGTAGCTACGTGATCAGTGCATGATCAGCCACGTGAGCAGTGCATGATAGCCACGTGATCAGTGCATGAGTTACGTGATCAGTGTATGATCAGCCACGTGATCAGTGCATGAGTGCCACGTGATCAGTGCATGATAGTCACGTGATCAGTGCATGATCAGCCACGTGATCAGTGCATGATCAGCCACGTGATCAGTGCATGATAGCCACGTGATCAGTGCATGATCAGTTACGTGATCAGTGCATGATCAGCCACGTGATCAGTGCATGATCAGACACGTGATCAGTGCATGATCAGCCACGTGATCAGTGCATGATCAGTCATGTGATCAGTGCATGATATAGACGTGATCAGTGCATGATCAGTCACGTGATCAGTGCATGATAGCCACGTGATCAGTGCATGATCAGTCACGTGATCAGTGCATGATCAGTCACGTGACCAGTACATGGTAGCTACATGATCAGTGCATGATCAGCCACGTGATCAGTGCATGATAGCCACGTGATCAGTGCATGATCAGCCACGTGATCAGTGCATGATCAGTCACGTGATCAGTGCATGATCAGCCACGTGATCAGTGCATGATCAGTCACGTGATCAGTGCATGATCAGTCACGTGATCAGTGCATGATCAGCCACGTGATCAGTGCATGATCAGCCACGTGATCAGTGCATGATCAGTCACGTGATCAGTGCATGATCAGCCACGTGATCAGTGCATGATCAGCCACGTGATCAGTGCATGATCAGCCACGTGATCAGTGCATGATAGCCACGTGATCAGTGCATGATCAGTCATGTGATAGTGTGTGATCAGCCACGTGATCAGTGCATGATATCCACGTGATCAGTGCATGACAGCCACGTGATCAGTGCATGAGAGCCACGTGATCAGTGCATGATCAGTCACGTGATACATGTGTGATCAGCCACGTGATCAGTGCATGATGAGCCACGTGATCAGTGCAGGATCAATTACGTGATCAGTGCATGATCAGTCACGTGACCAGTACATGGTTGCTACGTGATCGTTGCATGATCAGCCACGTGAGCAGAGCATGATAGCCACGTGATCAGTGCATGATCAGTCACGTGATCAGTACATGATCAGTCACGTGAACAGTGCATGATCATTTACGTGATCTGTGCATGATCAGTCACGTGACCAGTATATGGTAGCTACGTGATCATTCCATGCGAGCCACGTGAGCAGTGCATGATAGCCACGTGATGTGTGCATGAGTTACGTGAGCAGAGTATGATCAGCCACGTGATCAGTGCATGAGTGCCACGTGATCAGTGCATGATATGTCACGTGACAGGTGTGTGATCAGCCACGTGAACAGTGCATGTTCAGCCACGTGATCAGTGCATGATAGCCACGTGATCAGTGCATGATCAGTTACGTGAGCAGTGTATGATCAGCCACGTGATCAGTGCATGGTCAGACACGTGAACAGTGTATGATCAGCCACGTGATCAGTGCATGATATCCAAGTGATCAGTGCATGATCAATCACGTGATCAGTGTATGATCAGCCACGTGAACAGTGCATGCTCAGTCACGTGATCTGGGCCTGCTGAGCTGCGTGATTACTGTCTGCTCATCTGCTTGACAATTGCCAGCTGAGCTGCACGATTCCTGCCTGTCATCTGCTTGACAATTGCCAGCTGTGCTGCGTAATTCCTGCCTGCTCAGCTGCTTGATTATTGCCAGCTGAGCAGCATGATTCCTCACACCTGAGTTCCATGATTATTGCCTGCTGACTGTTTGATTCGTGCCTACTCAGCTCTTTGTTTATTGCCTCCAGAGGCACATGATCAGTGTATGATAGCAAACATGATCAGCGCATGATCAGTCACATGATCAGCGCCATTAAGTCACGTGATCACTACATGATAGTCATGTGATCAGTCCATGCTCAGTCACGGTATCAGTGCATGATCAGCCACGTGATCAGTGCATGATCTGTCACATGATTAGTGCATGATCAGCCACGTGATCAGTGCATGATCAGTCACGTGATCAGTGCATGATCAGCCACGTGATCAGTGCATGATCAGTCACGTGATCAGTGCATGATCAGCCACGTGATCAGTGCATGATCAGCCACGTGATCAGTGCATGATCAGCCACGTGATCAGTGCATGATCAGTCACGTGATCATGCATGATCAGCCACGTGATCAGTGCATGATAGCCACGTGATCAGTGCATGATCAGTCACGTGATCAGTGCATGATCAGTCACGTGACCAGTACATGGTAGCTACGTGATCATGCATGATCAGCCACGTGAGCAGTGCATGATAGCCACGTGATCAGTGCATGATCAGTCACGTGATCAGTGCATGATCAGCCACGTGATCAGTGCATGATCAGTCACGTGATCAGTGCATGATCAGCCACGTGATCAGTGCATGATCAGTCACAGTGATCAGTACATGGTAGCTACGTGATCAGTGCATGACAGCCACGTGATCAGTGCATGATAGCCACGTGATCAGTGCATGATCAGTTACGTGATCAGTGCATGATCAGCCACGTGATCAGTGCATGAGTGCCACGTGATCAGTGCATGATAGTCACGTGATCAGTGCATGATCAGCCACGTGATCAGTGCATGATCAGCCACGTGATCAGTGCATGATAGCCACGTGATCAGTGCATGATCAGTCACGTGATCAGTGCATGATCAGCCACGTGATCAGTGCATGATCAGTCACGTGATCAGTGCATGATCAGCCACGTGATCAGTGCATGATCAGCCACGTGATCAGTGCATGATAGCCACGTGATCAGTGCATGATCAGTCACGTGATCAGTGCATGATCAGTCACGTGATCAGTGCATGATCAGCCACGTGATCAGTGCATGATAGCCACGTGATCAGTGCATGATCAGTCACGTGATCAGTGCATGATCAGTCACGTGACCAGTGCATGGTAGCTACGTGATCAGTGCATGATCAGCCACGTGATCAGTGCATGATAGCCACGTGATCAGTGCATGATCAGTCACGTGATCAGTGCATGATCAGCCACGTGATCAGTGCATGATCAGACACGTGATCAGTGTATGATCAGCCACGTGATCAGTGCATGATAGCCACGTGATCAGTGCATGATCATCACGTGATCAGTGTATGATCAGCCACGTGAACAGTGCATGCTCAGTCACGTGATCAGGGCCTGCTGAGCTGCGTGATTACTGTCTGCTCATCTGCTTGACAATTGCCAGCTGAGCTGCACGATTCCTGCCTGTCATCTGCTTGACAATTGCCAGCTGTGCTGCGTAATTCCTGCCTGCTCAGCTGCTTGATTATTGCCAGCTGAGCAGCATGATTCCTCACACCTGAGTTCCATGATTATTGCCTGCTGACTGTTTGATTCGTGCCTACTCAGCTCTTTGTTTATTGCCTCCAGAGGCACATGATCAGTGTATGATAGCAAACATGATCAGCGCATGATCAGCGCCATTAAGTCACGTGATCACTACATGATAGTCATGTGATCAGTCCATGCTCAGTCACGGTATCAGTGCATGATCAGCCACGTGATCAGTGCATGATCTGTCACATGATTAGTGTATGATCATCCACGTGATCAGTGCATGGGCAGTCATGTGATCAGTGCATGATATAGACGTGATCAGTGCATGATCAGTCTCGTGATCAGTGCATGATAGCCACGTGATCAGTGCATGATCAGTCACCTGATGGGTGTATGATCATTCACGTGACCTGTACATGGTAGCTACATGATCATTGCATGATCAGCCACGTGAGTAGTGCATGATAGCCACGTGATCACTGCATGATCAGTCACGTGATCAGTGCATGATCAGTCATGTGACCAGTACATGGTAGCTGCGTGATCATGGCATGATCAGCCACGTGAGCAGTGCATGATAGCCACGTGATCAGTGCATGATCAGTCACGTGATCAGTGCATGATCAGTCACGTGATCAGTGCATGATCAGCCACGTGATCAGTGCATGATCAGTCACGTGATCAGTGTATGATCAGCCACGTGATCAGTGCATGATAGCCACGTGATCAGTGCATGATCAGTCACGTGATCAGTGCATGATCAGTCACGTGATCAGTGCATGATCAGCCACGTGATCAGTGCATGATCAGCCACGTGATCAGTGCATGATCAATCACGTGATCAGTGCATGATCAGTCACGTGATCAGTACATGATAGCTACGTGATCAGTGCATGATCAGCCACGTGATCAGTGCATGATAGCCACGTGATCAGTGCATGATAGCCACGTGATCAGTGCATGATCAGCCACGTGATCAGTGCATGATAGCCACGTGATCAGTGCATGATCATCACGTGATCAGTGCATGATCAGCCACGTGATCAGTGCATGAGTGCCACGTGATCAGTGCATGATCAGTCACGTGATCAGTGCATGATCAGCCACGTGATCAGTGCATGATCAGCCACGTGATCAGTGCATGATAGCCACGTGATCAGTGCATGATCAGTCACGTGATCAGTGCATGATCAGTCACGTGATCAGTGCATGATCAGCCACGTGATCAGTGCATGATCAGCCACGTGATCAGTGCATGATCAGTCACGTGATCAGTGCATGATCAGTCACGTGATCAGTGCATGATAGCCACGTGATCAGTGCATGATCAGCCACGTGATCAGTGCATGATAGCCACGTGATCAGTGCATGATCAGTCACGTGATAGTGTGTGATCAGCCACGTGATCAGTGCATGATCAGCCACGTGATCAGTGCATGATCAGTCACGTGATCAGTACATGGTTGCTACGTGATCGTTGCATGATCAGCCACGTGATCAGTGCATGATAGCCACGTGATCAGTGCATGATCAGTCACGTGATCAGTACATGATCAGTCACGTGAACAGTGCATGATCATTTACGTGATCAGTGCATGATCAGTCACGTGACCAGTATATGGTAGCTACGTGATCATTCCATGATCAGCCACGTGAGCAGTGCATGATAGCCACGTGATGTGTGCATGATCAGTTACGTGAGCAGAGTATGATCAGCCACGTGATCAGTGCATGAGTGCCACGTGATCAGTGCATGATATGTCACGTGACAGGTGTGTGATCAGCCACGTGAACAGTGCATGTTCAGCCACGTGATCAGTGCATGATAGCCACGTGATCAGTGCATGATCAGTTACGTGAGCAGTGTATGATCAGCCACGTGATCAGTGCATGGTCAGACACGTGAACAGTGTATGATCAGCCACGTGATCAGTGCATGATATCCAAGTGATCAGTGCATGATCATCACGTGATCAGTGTATGATCAGCCACGTGAACAGTGCATGCTCAGTCACGTGATCAGGGCCTGCTGAGCTGCGTGATTACTGTCTGCTCATCTGCTTGACAATTGCCAGCTGAGCTGCACGATTCCTGCCTGTCATCTGCTTGACAATTGCCAGCTGTGCTGCGTAATTCCTGCCTGCTCAGCTGCTTGATTATTGCCAGCTGAGCAGCATGATTCCTCACACCTGAGTTCCATGATTATTGCCTGCTGACTGTTTGATTCGTGCCTACTCAGCTCTTTGTTTATTGCCTCCAGAGGCACATGATCAGTGTATGATAGCAAACATGATCAGCGCATGATCAGTCACATGATCAGCGCCATTAAGTCACGTGATCACTACATGATAGTCATGTGATCAGTCCATGCTCAGTCACGGTATCAGTGCATGATCAGCCACGTGATCAGTGCATGATCTGTCACAAGATTAGTGTATGATCATCCACGTGATCAGTGCATGGGCAGTCATGTGATCAGTGCATGATATAGACGTGAACAGTGCATGATCAGTCTCGTGATCAGTGCATGATAGCCACGTGATCAGTGCATGATCAGTCACCTGATGGGTGTATGATCATTCACGTGACCTGTACATGGTAGCTACATGATCATTGCATGATCAGCCACGTGAGTAGTTCATGATAGCCACGTGATCACTGCATGATCAGTCACGTGATCAGTGCATGATCAGTCATGTGACCAGTACATGGTAGCTGCGTGATCATGGCATGATCAGCCACGTGAGCAGTGCATGATAGCCACGTGATCAGTGCATGATCAGACACGTGATCAGTGCATGATCAGTCACGTGATCAGTGCATGATCAGCCACGTGATCAGTGCATGATCAGGCACGTGATCAGTGCATGATCAGCCACGTGATCAGTGCATGATAGCCACGTGATCAGTGCATGATCAGTCACGTGATCAGTGCATGATCAGCCACGTGATCAGTGCATGATCAGTCACGTGATCAGTGCATGATCAGTCACGTGACCAGTACATGGTAGCTACGTGATCATTGCATGATCAGCCACGTGATCAGTGCATGATAGCCACGTGATCAGTGCATGATCAGTCATGTGATACGTGTGTGATCAGCCACGTGATCAGTGCATGATATCCACGTGATCAGTGCATGACAGCCACGTGATCAGTGCATGATAGCCACGTGATCAGTGCATGATCAGTCACGTGATACGTGTGTGATCAGCCACGTGATCAGTGCATGATAGCCACGTGATCAGTGCATGATCAGCCACGTGATCAGTGCATGATCAGCCACGTGATCAGTGCATGATCAGTCACGTGATCATGTGATCAGCCACGTGATCAGTGCATGATCAGTCACGTGATCAGTACATGATCAGTCACGTGAACAGTGCATGATCATTTACGTGATCTTTGCATGATCAGTCACGTGACCAGTATATGGTTGCTACGTGATCATTCCATGACGAGCCACGTGAGCAGTGCATGATAGCCACGTGATGTGTGCATGAGTTACGTGAGCAGAGTATGATCAGCCACGTGATCAGTGCATGAGTGCCACGTGATCAGTGCATGATATGTCACGTGACAGGTGTGTGATCAGCCACGTGAACAGTGCATGTTCAGCCACGTGATCAGTGCATGATAGCCACGTGATCAGTGCATGATCAGTTACGTGAGCAGTGTATGATCAGCCACGTGATCAGTGCATGGTCAGACACGTGAACAGTGTATGATCAGCCACGTGATCAGTGCATGATATCCAAGTGATCAGTGCATGATCATCACGTGATCAGTGTATGATCAGCCACGTGAACAGTGCATGCTCAGTCACGTGATCAGGGCCTGCTGAGCTGCGTGATTACTGTCTGCTCATCTGCTTGACAATTGCCAGCTGAGCTGCACGATTCCTGCCTGTCATCTGCTTGACAATTGCCAGCTGTGCTGCGTAATTCCTGCCTGCTCAGCTGCTTGATTATTGCCAGCTGAGCAGCATGATTCCTCACACCTGAGTTCCATGATTATTGCCTGCTGACTGTTTGATTCGTGCCTACTCAGCTCTTTGTTTATTGCCTCCAGAGGCACATGATCAGTGTATGATAGCAAACATGATCAGCGCATGATCAGTCACATGATCAGCGCCATTAAGTCACGTGATCACTACATGATAGTCATGTGATCAGTCCATGCTCAGTCACGGTATCAGTGCATGATCAGCCACGTGATCAGTGCATGATCTGTCACAAGATTAGTGTATGATCATCCACGTGATCAGTGCATGGGCAGTCATGTGATCAGTGCATGATATAGACGTGATCAGTGCATGATCAGTCTCGTGATCAGTGCATGATAGCCACGTGATCAGTGCATGATCAGTCACCTGATGGGTGTATGATCATTCACGTGACCTGTACATGGTAGCTACATGATCATTGCATGATCAGCCACGTGAGTAGTGCATGATAGCCACGTGATCACTGCATGATCAGTCACGTGATCAGTGCATGATCAGTCATGTGACCAGTACATGGTAGCTGCGTGATCATGGCATGATCAGCCACGTGAGCAGTGCATGATAGCCACGTGATCAGTGCATGATCAGACACGTGATCAGTGCATGATCAGTCACGTGATCAGTGCATGATCAGCCACGTGATCAGTGCATGATCAGGCACGTGATCAGTGTATGATCAGCCACGTGATCAGTGCATGATAGCCACGTGATCAGTGCATGATCAGTCACGTGATCAGTGCATGATCAGCCACGTGATCAGTGCATGATCAATTACGTGATCAGTGCATGATCAGTCACGTGACCAGTACATGGTAGCTACGTGATCAGTGCATGATCAGCCACGTGATCAGTGCATGATAGCCACGTGATCAGTGCATGATCAGTCACGTGATCAGTGTGTGATCAGCCACGTGATCAGTGCATGATATCCACGTGATCAGTGCATGATCAGCCACGTGATCAGTGCATGATAGCCACGTGATCAGTGCATGATCAGTCACGTGATAGTGTGTGATCAGCCACGTGATCAGTGCATGATAGCCACGTGATCAGTGCATGATCAGCCACGTGATCAGTGCATGATCAGCCACGTGATCAGTGCATGATCAGTCACGTGATCATGTGTGATCAGCCACGTGATCAGTGCATGATCAGTCACGTGATCAGTGCATGATCAGTCACGTGATCAGTGCATGATCATTTACGTGATCAGTGCATGATCAGTCACGTGACCAGTATATGGTTGCTACGTGATCATTGCATGACAGCCACGTGATCAGTGCATGATAGCCACGTGATGTGTGCATGAGTTACGTGAGCAGTGTATGATCAGCCACGTGATCAGTGCATGAGTGCCACGTGATCAGTGCATGATAGTCACGTGACAGTGTGTGATCAGCCACGTGATCAGTGCATGATCAGCCACGTGATCAGTGCATGATAGCCACGTGATCAGTGCATGATCAGTCACGTGATCAGTGCATGATCAGCCACGTGATCAGTGCATGATCAGACACGTGATCAGTGCATGATCAGCCACGTGATCAGTGCATGATCAGTCACGTGAGTGCATGATATAGACGTGATCAGTGCATGATCAGTCACGTGATCAGTGCATGATAGCCACGTGATCAGTGCATGATCAGTCACGTGATCAGTGCATGATCATTCACGTGACCAGTGCATGGTAGCTACGTGATCAGTGCATGATCAGCCACGTGATAGTGCATGATAGCCACGTGATCAGTGCATGATCAGCCACGTGATCAGTGCATGATCAGTCACGTGATCAGTGCATGATCAGCCACGTGATCAGTGCATGATCAGTCACGTGATCAGTGCATGATCAGCCACGTGATCAGTGCATGATCAGCCACGTGATCAGTGCATGATCAGCCACGTGATCAGTGCATGATCAGTCACGTGATCAGTGCATGATCAGCCACGTGATCAGTGCATGATAGCCACGTGATCAGTGCATGACAGCCACGTGATCAGTGCATGATAGCCACGTGATCAGTGCATGATCAGTCACGTGATACATGTGTGATCAGCCACGTGATCAGTGCATGATGAGCCACGTGATCAGTGCATGATCAATTACGTGATCAGTGCATGATCAGTCACGTGACCAGTACATGGTTGCTACGTGATCATTGCATGATCAGCCACGTGAGCAGAGCATGATAGCCACGTGATCAGTGCATGATCAGTCACGTGATCAGTACATGATCAGTCACGTGAACAGTGCATGATCATTTACGTGATCTGTGCATGATCAGTCACGTGACCAGTATATGGTAGCTACGTGATCATTCCATGACGAGCCACGTGAGCAGTGCATGATAGCCACGTGATGTGTGCATGAGTTACGTGAGCAGAGTATGATCAGCCACGTGATCAGTGCATGAGTGCCACGTGATCAGTGCATGATATGTCACGTGACAGGTGTGTGATCAGCCACGTGAACAGTGCATGTTCAGCCACGTGATCAGTGCATGATAGCCACGTGATCAGTGCATGATCAGTTACGTGAGCAGTGTATGATCAGCCACGTGATCAGTGCATGGTCAGACACGTGAACAGTGTATGATCAGCCACGTGATCAGTGCATGATCAATCACGTGATCAGTGTATGATCAGCCACGTGAACAGTGCATGCTCAGTCACGTGATCTGGGCCTGCTGAGCTGCGTGATTACTGTCTGCTCATCTGCTTGACAATTGCCAGCTGAGCTGCACGATTCCTGCCTGTCATCTGCTTGACAATTGCCAGCTGTGCTGCGTAATTCCTGCCTGCTCAGCTGCTTGATTATTGCCAGCTGAGCAGCATGATTCCTCACACCTGAGTTCCATGATTATTGCCTGCTGACTGTTTGATTCGTGCCTACTCAGCTCTTTGTTTATTGCCTCCAGAGGCACATGATCAGTGTATGATAGCAAACATGATCAGCGCATGATCAGTCACATGATCAGCGCCATTAAGTCACGTGATCACTACATGATAGTCATGTGATCAGTCCATGCTCAGTCACGGTATCAGTGCATGATCAGCCACGTGATCAGTGCATGATCTGTCACATGATTAGTGTATGATCATCCACGTGATCAGTGCATGGGCAGTCATGTGATCAGTGCATGATATAGACGTGATCAGTGCATGATCAGTCTCGTGATCAGTGCATGATAGCCACGTGATCAGTGCATGATCAGTCACCTGATGGGTGTATGATCATTCACGTGACCTGTACATGGTAGCTACATGATCATTGCATGATCAGCCACGTGAGTAGTGCATGATAGCCACGTGATCACTGCATGATCAGTCACGTGATCAGTGCATGATCAGTCATGTGACCAGTACATGGTAGCTGCGTGATCATGGCATGATCAGCCACGTGAGCAGTGCATGATAGCCACGTGATCAGTGCATGATCAGACACGTGATCAGTGCATGATCAGTCACGTGATCAGTGCATGATCAGCCACGTGATCAGTGCATGATCAGGCACGTGATCAGTGCATGATCAGCCACGTGATCAGTGCATGATAGCCACGTGATCAGTGCATGATCAGTCACGTGATCAGTGCATGATCAGTCACGTGATCAGTGCATGATCAGCCACGTGATCAGTGCATGATCAGTCACGTGATCAGTGCATGATAGCTACGTGATCAGTGCATGATCAGCCACGTGATCAGTGCATGATAGCCACGTGATCAGTGCATGATCAATTACGTGATCAGTGCATGATCAGTCACGTGACCAGTGCATGGTTGCTACGTGATCGTGCATGATCAGCCACGTGATCAGTGCATGATAGCCACGTGATCAGTGCATGATCAGTCACGTGATCAGTGCATGATCAGTCACGTGATCAGTGCATGATCATTTACGTGATCAGTGCATGATCAGTCACGTGACCAGTATATGGTTGCTACGTGATCATTGCATGATCAGCCACGTGAGCAGTGCATGATAGCCACGTGATGTGTGCATGAGTTACGTGAGCAGTGTATGATCAGCCACGTGATCAGTGCATGAGTGCCACGTGATCAGTGCATGATAGTCACGTGACAGGTGTGTGATCAGCCACGTGATCAGTGCATGATCAGCCACGTGATCAGTGCATGATAGCCACGTGATCAGTGCATGATCAGTTACGTGAGCAGTGTATGATCAGCCACGTGATCAGTGCATGATCAGCCACGTGATCAGTGCATGATCAGCCACGTGATCAGTGCATGATCAGTCACGTGATCAGTGCATGATCAGCCACGTGATCAGTGCATGATCAGCCACGTGATCAGTGCATGATCAGCCACGTGATCAGTGCATGATAGCCACGTGATCAGTGCATGATCAGTCACGTGATCAGTGCATGATCAGTCACGTGATCAGTGCATGATCAGCCACGTGATCAGTGCATGATCAGCCACGTGATCAGTGCATGATCAATTACGTGATCAGTGCATGATCAGTCACGTGATCAGTGCATGGTAGCTACGTGATCATTGCATGATCAGCCACGTGATCAGTGCATGATAGCCACGTGATCAGTGCATGATAGCCACGTGATCAGTGCATGATCAGTCACGTGATCAGTGTGATCAGCCACGTGATCAGTGCATGATATCCACGTGATCAGTGCATGATCAGCCACGTGATCAGTGCATGATAGCCACGTGATCAGTGCATGATCAGTCACGTGATCATCTGTGATCAGCCACGTGATCAGTGCATGATCAGCCACGTGATCAGTGCATGATCAGTCACGTGATCAGTGCATGATCAGTCACGTGATCAGTGCATGGTTGCTACGTGATCGTGCATGATCAGCCACGTGATCAGTGCATGATAGCCACGTGATCAGTGCATGATCAGTCACGTGATCAGTGCATGATCAGTCACGTGATCAGTGCATGATCAGTCACGTGATCAGTGCATGATCAGTCACGTGACCAGTACATGGTAGCTACGTGATCATTGCATGATCAGCCACGTGATCAGTGCATGATAGCCACGTGATCAGTGCATGATCAGACACGTGATCAGTGCATGATCAGTCACGTGATCAGTGCATGATCAGCCACGTGATCAGTGCATGATCAGTCACGTGATCAGTGCATGATCAGCCACGTGATCAGTGCATGATAGCCACGTGATCAGTGCATGATCAGTCACGTGATCAGTGCATGATCAGCCACGTGATCAGTGCATGATCAGCCACGTGATCAGTGCATGATCAATTACGTGATCAGTGCATGATCAGTCACGTGACCAGTACATGGTAGCTACGTGATCATTGCATGATCAGCCACGTGATCAGTGCATGATAGCCACGTGATCAGTGCATGATAGCCACGTGATCAGTGCATGATCAGTCATGTGATACGTGTGTGATCAGCCACGTGATCAGTGCATGATATCCACGTGATCAGTGCATGACAGCCACGTGATCAGTGCATGAGAGCCACGTGATCAGTGCATGATCAGTCACGTGATACATGTGTGATCAGCCACGTGATCAGTGCATGATGAGCCACGTGATCAGTGCAGGATCAATTACGTGATCAGTGCATGATCAGTCACGTGACCAGTACATGGTTGCTACGTGATCGTTGCATGATCAGCCACGTGAGCAGAGCATGATAGCCACGTGATCAGTGCATGATCAGTCACGTGATCAGTACATGATCAGTCACGTGAACAGTGCATGATCATTTACGTGATCTTTGCATGATCAGTCACGTGACCAGTATATGGTTGCTACGTGATCATTCCATGACGAGCCACGTGAGCAGTGCATGATAGCCACGTGATGTGTGCATGAGTTACGTGAGCAGAGTATGATCAGCCACGTGATCAGTGCATGAGTGCCACGTGATCAGTGCATGATATGTCACGTGACAGGTGTGTGATCAGCCACGTGAACAGTGCATGTTCAGCCACGTGATCAGTGCATGATAGCCACGTGATCAGTGCATGATCAGTTACGTGAGCAGTGTATGATCAGCCACGTGATCAGTGCATGGTCAGACACGTGAACAGTGTATGATCAGCCACGTGATCAGTGCATGATATCCAAGTGATCAGTGCATGATCATCACGTGATCAGTGTATGATCAGCCACGTGAACAGTGCATGCTCAGTCACGTGATCTGGGCCTGCTGAGCTGCGTGATTACTGTCTGCTCATCTGCTTGACAATTGCCAGCTGAGCTGCACGATTCCTGCCTGTCATCTGCTTGACAATTGCCAGCTGTGCTGCGTAATTCCTGCCTGCTCAGCTGCTTGATTATTGCCAGCTGAGCAGCATGATTCCTCACACCTGAGTTCCATGATTATTGCCTGCTGACTGTTTGATTCGTGCCTACTCAGCTCTTTGTTTATTGCCTCCAGAGGCACATGATCAGTGTATGATAGCAAACATGATCAGCGCATGATCAGTCACATGATCAGCGCCATTAAGTCACGTGATCACTACATGATAGTCATGTGATCAGTCCATGCTCAGTCACGGTATCAGTGCATGATCAGCCACGTGATCAGTGCATGATCTGTCACAAGATTAGTGCATGATCATCCACGTGATCAGTGCACGGGCAGTCATGTGATCAGTGCATGATATAGACGTGATCAGTGCATGATCAGTCTCGTGATCAGTGCATGATCAGCCACGTGATCAGTGCATGATCAGTCACGTGATCAGTGCATGATCAGCACGTGATCAGTGCATGATCAGTCACGTGATCAGTGCATGATCAGCCACGTGATCAGTGCATGATCAGCCACGTGATCAGTGCATGATCAGTCACGTGATCAGTGCATGATCAGTCACGTGACCAGTACATGGTAGCTGCGTGATCATGCATGATCAGCCACGTGAGCAGTGCATGATAGCCACGTGATCAGTGCATGATCAGACACGTGATCAGTGCATGATCAGTCACGTGATCAGTGCATGATCAGCCACGTGATCAGTGCATGATCAGCCACGTGATCAGTGCATGATCAGCCACGTGATCAGTGCATGATAGCCACGTGATCAGTGCATGATCAGTCACGTGATCAGTGCATGATCAGTCACGTGATCAGTGTATGATCAGCCACGTGATCAGTGCATGATCAGTCACGTGATCAGGGCCTGCTGAGCTGCGTGATTACTGTCTGCTCATCTGCTTGACAATTGCCAGCTGAGCTGCACGATTCCTGCCTGTCATCTGCTTGACAATTGCCACCTGTGCTGCGTAATTCCTGCCTGCTCATCTACTTGATTATTGCCAGCTGAGCAGCATGATTTCTCAGAGGTGAGTTCCATGATTATAGCCTGCTGACTGATTCCTGCCTACTCAGCTCTATGTTCATTGCCTCCAGAGGCACATGATCAGTGTGGTACACCAAACATGATCAGCACATGATCAGTCACATGATCAGTGCATGATAAGCCACGTGATCAGTGCATGATCAATTACGTGATCAGTGCATGATCAGTCACGTGACAGTACATGGTAGCTGCGTGATCAGTGCATGATCAGCCACGTGATCAGTGCATGATAGCCACGTGATCAGTGCATGATCAGTCACGTGATCAGTGCATGATCAGTCACGTGATCAGTGCATGATCAGTTAGTGATCAGTGCATGATCAGTCACGTGATCAGTGCATGGTAGCTACGTGATCAGTGCATGATCAGCCACGTGATCAGTGCATGATAGCCACGTGATCAGTGCATGATAGCCACGTGATCAGTGCATGATCAGTCACGTGATAGTGTGATCAGCCACGTGATCAGTGCATGATATCCACGTGATCAGTGCATGATAGCCACGTGATCAGTGCATGATAGTCACGTGATCAGTGCATGATCAGTCACGTGATAGTGTGTGATCAGCCACGTGATCAGTGCATGATGAGCCACGTGATCAGTGCATGATCAATTACGTGATCAGTGCATGATCAGTCACGTGATCAGTGCATGGTAGTTACGTGATCATTGCATGATCAGCCACGTGATCAGTGCATGATCAGCCACGTGATCAGTGCATGATAGCCACGTGATCAGTGCATGATCAGCCACGTGATCAGTGCATGATCAGTCACGTGATACATGTGTGATCAGCCACGTGATCAGTGCATGATGAGCCACGTGATCAGTGCATGATCAATTACGTGATCAGTGCATGATCAGTCACGTGACCAGTACATGGTTGCTACGTGATCAGTGCATGATCAGCCACGTGATCAGTGCATGATAGCCACGTGATCAGTGCATGATCAGTCACGTGATCAGTGCATGATCAGTCACGTGATCAGTGCATGATCATTCACGTGATCAGTGCATGATCAGTCACGTGATCAGTGCATGGTAGCTACGTGATCATTGCATGCCACGTGATCAGTGCATGATAGCCACGTGATCAGTGCATGATCAGTCACGTGATCAGTTATGATCAGCCACGTGATCAGTGCATGAGTGCCACGTGATCAGTGCATGATAGTCACGTGACAGTGTGATCAGCCACGTGATCAGTGCATGATCAGCCACGTGATCAGTGCATGATAGCCACGTGATCAGTGCATGATCAGTTACGTGATCAGTGTATGATCAGCCACGTGATCAGTGCATGATCAGACACGTGATCAGTGCATGATCAGCCACGTGATCAGTGCATGATAGCCACGTGATCAGTGCATGATCAGTCACGTGATCAGTGCATGATCAGTCATGTGATCAGTGCATGATCAGTCACGTGATCAGTGCATGATCAGCCACGTGATCAGTGCATGATAGCCACGTGATCAGTGCATGATCAGTCACGTGATCAGTGCATGATCAGCCACGTGATCAGTGCATGATCAGCCACGTGATCAGTGCATGATCAGCCACGTGATCAGTGCATGATCAGTCACGTGATCAGTGCATGATCAGTCACGTGACCAGTACATGGTAGCTACGTGATCATTGCATGATCAGCCACGTGATCAGTGCATGATAGCCACGTGATCAGTGCATGATCAGTCACGTGATCAGTGCATGATCAGTCACGTGATCAGTGCATGATAGCTGCGTGATCAGTGCATGATCAGCCACGTGATCAGTGCATGATAGCCACGTGATCAGTGCATGATCAGCCACGTGATCAGTGCATGATCAGCCACGTGATCAGTGCATGATCAGCCACGTGATCAGTGCATGATCAGCCACGTGATCAGTGCATGATCAGCCACGTGATCAGTGCATGATCAGTCACGTGATCAGTGCATGATCAGTCACGTGATCAGTGTATGATCAGCCACGTGAACAGTGCATGCTCAGTCACGTGATCAGGGCCTGCTGAGCTGCGTGATTACTGTCTGCTCATCTGCTTGACAATTGCCAGCTGAGCTGCACGATTCCTGCCTGTCATCTGCTTGACAATTGCCAGCTGTGCTGCGTAATTCCTGCCTGCTCATCTGCTTGATTATTGCCAGCTGAGCAGCATGATTTCTCACAGCTGAGTTCCATGATTATTGCCTGCTGACTGATTCGTGCCTACTCAGCTCTTTGTTCATTGCCTCCAGAGGCACATGATCAGTGTATGATAGCAAACATGATCAGCGCATGATCAGTCACATGATCAGTGCATGATAAGCCACGTGATCAGTGCATGATCAGTCATGTGATCAGTGCATGATCAGTCACGTGATCAGTGCATGGTAGCTGCGTGATCATGCATGATCAGCCACGTGATCAGTGCATGATAGCCACGTGATCAGTGCATGATCAGTCACGTGATCAGTGCATGATCAGTCACGTGATCAGTGCATGATCAGTCACGTGATCAGTGCATGATCAGTCACGTGATCAGTGCATGATAGCTACGTGATCAGTGCATGATCAGCCACGTGATCAGTGCATGATAGCCACGTGATCAGTGCATGATCAGCCACGTGATCAGTGCATGATCAGTCACGTGATCAGTGCATGATCAGCCACGTGATCAGTGCATGATAGCCACGTGATCAGTGCATGATAGCCACGTGATCAGTGCATGATCAGTCACGTGATACACGTGATCAGTGCATGATCAGTCACGTGATCAGTGCATGATCAGTCACGTGATAGTGCATGATCAGCCACGTGATCAGTGCATGATCAGCCACGTGATCAGTGCATGATCAATTACGTGATCAGTGCATGATCAGTCACGTGATCAGTGCATGATAGCTACGTGATCAGTGCATGATCAGCCACGTGATCAGTGCATGATAGCCACGTGATCAGTGCATGATCAGCCACGTGATCAGTGCATGATCAGCCACGTGATCAGTGCATGATCAGTCACGTGATCATGTGTGATCAGCCACGTGATCAGTGCATGATCAGCCACGTGATCAGTGCATGATCAGTTACGTGATCAGTGCATGATCAGTCACGTGATACACGTGATCAGTGCATGATCAGCCACGTGATCAGTGCATGATCAGTCACGTGATCAGTGCATGATCAGCCACGTGATCAGTGCATGATCAGCCACGTGATCAGTGCATGATCAGTTACGTGATCAGTGCATGATCAGTCACGTGATCAGTGCATGATAGCCACGTGATCAGTGCATGATCAGCCACGTGATCAGTGCATGATAGCCACGTGATCAGTGCATGATCAGCCACGTGATCAGTGCATGATCAGCCACGTGATCAGTGCATGATCAGTCACGTGATCAGTGCATGATCAGTCACGTGATCAGTGCATGATCAGTCACGTGATCAGTGCATGATCATTTACGTGATCAGTGCATGATCAGTCACGTGATCATATGGTAGCTACGTGATCATTGCATGACAGCCACGTGATCAGTGCATGATAGCCACGTGATCAGTGCATGATCAGTCACGTGATCAGTGTATGATCAGCCACGTGATCAGTGCATGAGTGCCACGTGATCAGTGCATGATAGTCACGTGACAGTGTGATCAGCCACGTGATCAGTGCATGATCAGCCACGTGATCAGTGCATGATCAGCCACGTGATCAGTGCATGATCAGTCACGTGATCAGTGCATGATCAGCCACGTGATCAGTGCATGATAGCCACGTGATCAGTGCATGATAGCCACGTGATCAGTGCATGATCAGTCACGTGATCAGTGCATGATCAGCCACGTGATCAGTGCATGATAGCCACGTGATCAGTGCATGATCAGCCACGTGATCAGTGCATGATAGCCACGTGATCAGTGCATGATCAGTCACGTGATCAGTGCATGATCAGCCACGTGATCAGTGCATGATCAGTCACGTGATCAGTGCATGATCATTACGTGATCAGTGCATGATCAGTCACGTGACCAGTACATGGTAGCTACGTGATCAGTGCATGATCAGCCACGTGATCAGTGCATGATAGCCACGTGATCAGTGCATGATCAGTCACGTGATCAGTGCATGATCAGTCACGTGATCAGTGCATGATCAGTCACGTGATCAGTGCATGATCAGCCACGTGATCAGTGCATGATAGCCACGTGATCAGTGCATGATCAGTCACGTGATCAGTGCATGATCAGTCACGTGATCAGTGCATGATCAGCCACGTGATCAGTGCATGATCAGCCACGTGATCAGTGCATGATCAGCCACGTGATCAGTGCATGATAGTCACGTGATCAGTGCATGATCAGTCACGTGATCAGTGCATGATCAGCCACGTGATCAGTGCATGATCAGCCACGTGATCAGTGCATGATCAGCCACGTGATCAGTGCATGATCAGTCACGTGATCAGTGCATGATCAGCCACGTGATCAGTGCATGATAGCCACGTGATCAGTGCATGATCAGTCACGTGATCAGTGCATGATCAGTCACGTGATCAGTGCATGATCAGCCACGTGATCAGTGCATGATCAGCCACGTGATCAGTGCATGATCAGCCACGTGATCAGTGCATGATCAGTCACGTGATCAGTGCATGATCAGCCACGTGATCAGTGCATGATAGCCACGTGATCAGTGCATGATCAGTCACGTGATCAGTGCATGATCAGTCACGTGATCAGTGCATGATCAGCCACGTGATCAGTGCATGATCAGTCACGTGATCAGTGCATGATAGCTACGTGATCAGTGCATGATCAGCCACGTGATCAGTGCATGATAGCCACGTGATCAGTGCATGATCAGCCACGTGATCAGTGCATGATCAGTCACGTGATCAGTGCATGATCAGCCACGTGATCAGTGCATGATCAGCCACGTGATCAGTATGATCAGCCACGTGATCAGTGCATGATAGCCACGTGATCAGTGCATGATCAGTCACGTGATCAGTGCATGATCAGCCACGTGATCAGTGCATGATCAGACACGTGAACAGTGTATGATCAGCCACGTGATCAGTGCATGATATCCACGTGATCAGTGCATGATCAATCACGTGATCAGTGTATGATCAGCCACGTGAACAGTGCATGCTCAGTCACGTGATCAGGGCCTGCTGAGCTGCGTGATTACTGTCTGCTCATCTGCTTGACAATTGCCAGCTGAGCTGCACGATTCCTGCCTGTCATCTGCTTGACAATTGCCAGCTGTGCTGCGTAATTCCTGCCTGCTCAGCTGCTTGATTATTGCCAGCTGAGCAGCATGATTCCTCACAGCTGAGTTCCATGATTATTGCCTGCTGACTGTTTGATTCGTGCCTACTCAGCTCTTTGTTTATTGCCTCCAGAGGCACATGATCAGTGTATGATAGCAAACATGATCAGCGCATGATCAGTCACATGATCAGCGCCATTAAGTCACGTGATCACTACATGATAGTCATGTGATCAGTCCATGCTCAGTCACGGTATCAGTGCATGATCAGCCACGTGATCAGTGCATGATCTGTCACATGATCAGTGTATGATCATCCACGTGATCAGTGCATGGGCAGTCATGTGATCAGTGCATGATATAGACGTGATCAGTGCATGATCAGTCACGTGATCAGTGCATGATAGCCACGTGATCAGTGCATGATCAGTCACCTGATGGGTGTATGATCATTCACGTGACCTGTACATGGTAGCTACATGATCATTGCATGATCAGCCACGTGAGTAGTGCATGATAGCCACGTGATCAGTGCATGATCAGTCACGTGATCAGTGCATGATCAGCCACGTGATCAGTGCATGATCAGCCACGTGATCAGTGCATGATCAGCCACGTGATCAGTGCATGATCAGCCACGTGATCAGTGCATGATCAGCCACGTGATCAGTGCATGATCAGCCACGTGATCAGTGCATGATCAGCCACGTGATCAGTGCATGATCAGTCACGTGATCAGTGCATGATCAGTCACGTGATCAGTGTATGATCAGCCACGTGAACAGTGCATGCTCAGTCACGTGATCAGGGCCTGCTGAGCTGCGTGATTACTGTCTGCTCATCTGCTTGACAATTGCCAGCTGAGCTGCACGATTCCTGCCTGTCATCTGCTTGACAATTGCCAGCTGTGCTGCGTAATTCCTGCCTGCTCATCTGCTTGATTATTGCCAGCTGAGCAGCATGATTTCTCACAGCTGAGTTCCATGATTATAGCCTGCTGACTGATTCGTGCCTACTCAGCTCTTTGTTCATTGCCTCCAGAGGCACATGATCAGTGTATGATACCAAACATGATCAGTGCATGATCAGTCACATGATCAGTGCATGATAAGCCACGTGATCAGTGCATGATCAGTCATGTGATCAGTGCATGATCAGCCACGTGATCAGTGCATGATAGCCACGTGATCAGTGCATGATCAGTCACGTGATCAGTGCATGATCAGTCACGTGATCAGTGCATGATCAGTCACGTGATCAGTGCATGATCAGTTACGTGATCAGTGCATGATCAGTCACGTGATCAGTGCATGATAGCTACGTGATCATTGCATGATCAGCCACGTGATCAGTGCATGATAGCCACGTGATCAGTGCATGATAGCCACGTGATCAGTGCATGATCAGTCACGTGATCAGTGCATGATCAGTCACGTGATCAGTACATGGTAGCTTCGTGATCAGTGCATGATCAGCCACGTGATCAGTGCATGATAGCCACGTGATCAGTGCATGATCAGTCACGTGATCAGTGCATGATCAGTCACGTGATCAGTGCATGATAGCCACGTGATCAGTGCATGATCAGTCACGTGATCAGTGCATGATCAGCCACGTGATCAGTGCATGATCAGACACGTGATCAGTGCATGATCAGCCACGTGATCAGTGCATGATAGCCACGTGATCAGTGCATGATCAGTCACGTGATCAGTGCATGATCAGCCACGTGATCAGTGCATGATCAGCCACGTGATCAGTGCATGATCAGCCACGTGATCAGTGCATGATAGCCACGTGATCAGTGCATGATCAGTCACGTGATCAGTGCATGATCAGTCACGTGATCAGTGCATGATCAGCCACGTGATCAGTGCATGATAGCCACGTGATCAGTGCATGATCAGTCACGTGAAGTGCATGATCAGTCACGTGATCAGTGCATGATCAGCCACGTGATCAGTGCATGATCAGTTACGTGATCAGTGCATGATCAGTCACGTGATCAGTGCATGTAGCTACGTGATCAGTGCATGATCAGCCACGTGATCAGTGCATGATAGCCACGTGATCAGTGCATGATCAGTCACGTGATCAGTGCATGATCAGTCACGTGATCAGTGCATGATCAGTTACGTGATCAGTGCATGATCAGTCACGTGATCAGTGCATGATAGCCACGTGATCAGTGCATGATCAGCCACGTGATCAGTGCATGATAGCCACGTGATCAGTGCATGATCAGCCACGTGATCAGTGCATGATCAGCCACGTGATCAGTGCATGATCAGTCACGTGATCAGTGCATGATCAGCCACGTGATCAGTGCATGATACCACGTGATCAGTGCATGATCAGTCACGTGATCAGTGCATGATCAGCCACGTGATCAGTGCATGATAGTCACGTGATCAGTGCATGATAGCCACGTGATCAGTGCATGATCAGTCACGTGATCAGTGCATGATCAGTCACGTGATCAGTGCATGATCAGCCACGTGATCAGTGCATGATGCCACGTGATCAGTGCATGATCAGCCACGTGATCAGTGCATGATCAGTCACGTGATCAGTGCATGATAGCTGCGTGATCAGTGCATGATCAGCCACGTGATCAGTGCATGATAGCCACGTGATCAGTGCATGATCAGCCACGTGATCAGTGCATGATCAGTCACGTGATCAGTGCATGATCAGTCACGTGATCAGTGCATGATAGCTACGTGATCAGTGCATGATCAGCCACGTGATCAGTGCATGATAGCCACGTGATCAGTGCATGATCAGCCACGTGATCAGTGCATGATCAGTCACGTGATCAGTGCATGATCAGCCACGTGATCAGTGCATGATAGCCACGTGATCAGTGCATGATAGCCACGTGATCAGTGCATGATAGCCACGTGATCAGTGCATGATCAGTCACGTGATCAGTGTGTGATCAGCCACGTGATCAGTGCATGATAGCCACGTGATCAGTGCATGATCATCACGTGATCAGTGCATGATCAGTCACGTGATCAGTGCATGATAGCTACGTGATCAGTGCATGATCAGCCACGTGATCAGTGCATGATAGCCACGTGATCAGTGCATGATCAGTCACGTGATCAGTGCATGATCAGTCACGTGATCAGTGCATGATCAGCCACGTGATCAGTGCATGATCAGCCACGTGATCAGTGCATGATCAGCCACGTGATCAGTGCATGATCAGTCACGTGAACAGTGCATGATCATTTACGTGATCTGTGCATGATCAGTCACGTGACCAGTATATGGTAGCTACGTGATCATTCCATGACGAGCCACGTGAGCAGTGCATGATAGCCACGTGATGTGTGCATGATGAGTTACGTGAGCAGAGTATGATCAGCCACGTGATCAGTGCATGAGTGCCACGTGATCAGTGCATGATATGTCACGTGACAGGTGTGTGATCAGCCACGTGAACAGTGCATGTTCAGCCACGTGATCAGTGCATGATAGCCACGTGATCAGTGCATGATCAGTTACGTGAGCAGTGTATGATCAGCCACGTGATCAGTGCATGGTCAGACACGTGAACAGTGTATGATCAGCCACGTGATCAGTGCATGATCAATCACGTGATCAGTGTATGATCAGCCACGTGAACAGTGCATGCTCAGTCACGTGATCTGGGCCTGCTGAGCTGCGTGATTACTGTCTGCTCATCTGCTTGACAATTGCCAGCTGAGCTGCACGATTCCTGCCTGTCATCTGCTTGACAATTGCCAGCTGTGCTGCGTAATTCCTGCCTGCTCAGCTGCTTGATTATTGCCAGCTGAGCAGCATGATTCCTCACAGCTGAGTTCCATGATTATTGCCTGCTGACTGTTTGATTCGTGCCTACTCAGCTCTTTGTTTATTGCCTCCAGAGGCACATGATCAGTGTATGATAGCAAACATGATCAGCGCATGATCAGTCACATGATCAGCGCCATTAAGTCACGTGATCACTACATGATAGTCATGTGATCAGTCCATGCTCAGTCACGGTATCAGTGCATGATCAGCCACGTGATCAGTGCATGATCTGTCACATGATTAGTGTATGATCATCCACGTGATCAGTGCATGGGCAGTCATGTGATCAGTGCATGATATAGACGTGATCAGTGCATGATCAGTCTCGTGATCAGTGCATGATAGCCACGTGATCAGTGCATGATCAGTCACGTGATCAGTGCATGATCAGTCACGTGATCAGTGCATGATAGTCACGTGATCAGTGCATGATCAGCCACGTGATCAGTGCATGATCAGCCACGTGATCAGTGCATGATCAGCCACGTGATCAGTGCATGATCAGTCACGTGATCAGTGCATGATCAGTCACGTGATCAGTGCATGATCAGCCACGTGATCAGTGCATGATAGCCACGTGATCAGTGCATGAGTCACGTGATCAGTGCATGATCAGCCACGTGATCAGTGCATGATGCCACGTGATCAGTGCATGATCAGTCACGTGATCAGTGCATGATCAGCCACGTGATCAGTGCATGATCAGCCACGTGATCAGTGCATGATAGCCACGTGATCAGTGCATGATCAGTCACGTGATCAGTGCATGATCAGCCACGTGATCAGTGCATGATCAGTCACGTGATCAGTGCATGATCAGCCACGTGATCAGTGCATGATCAGTCACGTGATCAGTGCATGATATAGACGTGATCAGTGCATGATCAGTCACGTGATCAGTGCATGATAGCCACGTGATCAGTGCATGATCAGTCACGTGATCAGTGCATGATCAGTCACGTGATCAGTGCATGGTAGTCACGTGATCAGTGCATGATCAGCCACGTGATCAGTGCATGATAGCCACGTGATCAGTGCATGATCAGTCACGTGATCAGTGCATGATCAGTCACGTGATCAGTGCATGATAGCTGCGTGATCATGCATGATCAGCCACGTGATCAGTGCATGATAGCCACGTGATCAGTGCATGATCAGTCACGTGATCAGTGCATGATCAGTCACGTGATCAGTGCATGATCAGCCACGTGATCAGTGCATGATCAGTCACGTGATCAGTGTATGATCAGCCACGTGATCAGTGCATGATAGCCACGTGATCAGTGCATGATCAGTCACGTGATCAGTGCATGATCAGTCACGTGATCAGTGCATGATCAGCCACGTGATCAGTGCATGATCAGCCACGTGATCAGTGCATGATCAGTCACGTGATCAGTGCATGATCAGTCACGTGATCAGTACATGATAGCTACGTGATCAGTGCATGATCAGCCACGTGATCAGTGCATGATAGCCACGTGATCAGTGCATGATCAGCCACGTGATCAGTGCATGATCAGCCACGTGATCAGTGCATGATAGCCACGTGATCAGTGCATGATCATCACGTGATCAGTGCATGATCAGCCACGTGATCAGTGCATGATGCCACGTGATCAGTGCATGATCAGTCACGTGATCAGTGCATGATCAGCCACGTGATCAGTGCATGATCAGCCACGTGATCAGTGCATGATAGCCACGTGATCAGTGCATGATCAGTCACGTGATCAGTGCATGATCAGTCACGTGATCAGTGCATGATCAGCCACGTGATCAGTGCATGATCAGCCACGTGATCAGTGCATGATCAGTCACGTGATCAGTGCATGATCAGTCACGTGATCAGTGCATGATAGCCACGTGATCAGTGCATGATCAGCCACGTGATCAGTGCATGATAGCCACGTGATCAGTGCATGATCAGTCACGTGATCAGTGTGTGATCAGCCACGTGATCAGTGCATGATCAGCCACGTGATCAGTGCATGATCAGTCACGTGACCAGTACATGGTTGCTACGTGATCGTTGCATGATCAGCCACGTGAGCAGAGCATGATAGCCACGTGATCAGTGCATGATCAGTCACGTGATCAGTACATGATCAGTCACGTGAACAGTGCATGATCATTTACGTGATCAGTGCATGATCAGTCACGTGACCAGTATATGGTAGCTACGTGATCATTCCATGATCAGCCACGTGAGCAGTGCATGATAGCCACGTGATGTGTGCATGATCAGTTACGTGAGCAGAGTATGATCAGCCACGTGATCAGTGCATGAGTGCCACGTGATCAGTGCATGATATGTCACGTGACAGGTGTGTGATCAGCCACGTGAACAGTGCATGTTCAGCCACGTGATCAGTGCATGATAGCCACGTGATCAGTGCATGATCAGTTACGTGAGCAGTGTATGATCAGCCACGTGATCAGTGCATGGTCAGACACGTGAACAGTGTATGATCAGCCACGTGATCAGTGCATGATATCCAAGTGATCAGTGCATGATCAATCACGTGATCAGTGTATGATCAGCCACGTGAACAGTGCATGCTCAGTCACGTGATCTGGGCCTGCTGAGCTGCGTGATTACTGTCTGCTCATCTGCTTGACAATTGCCAGCTGAGCTGCACGATTCCTGCCTGTCATCTGCTTGACAATTGCCAGCTGTGCTGCGTAATTCCTGCCTGCTCAGCTGCTTGATTATTGCCAGCTGAGCAGCATGATTCCTCACACCTGAGTTCCATGATTATTGCCTGCTGACTGTTTGATTCGTGCCTACTCAGCTCTTTGTTTATTGCCTCCAGAGGCACATGATCAGTGTATGATAGCAAACATGATCAGCGCATGATCAGTCACATGATCAGCGCCATTAAGTCACGTGATCACTACATGATAGTCATGTGATCAGTCCATGCTCAGTCACGGTATCAGTGCATGATCAGCCACGTGATCAGTGCATGATCTGTCACATGATTAGTGTATGATCATCCACGTGATCAGTGCATGGGCAGTCATGTGATCAGTGCATGATATAGACGTGATCAGTGCATGATCAGTCTCGTGATCAGTGCATGATAGCCACGTGATCAGTGCATGATCAGTCACCTGATGGGTGTATGATCATTCACGTGACCTGTACATGGTAGCTACATGATCATTGCATGATCAGCCACGTGAGTAGTGCATGATAGCCACGTGATCACTGCATGATCAGTCACGTGATCAGTGCATGATCAGTCATGTGACCAGTACATGGTAGCTGCGTGATCATGCATGATCAGCCACGTGAGCAGTGCATGATAGCCACGTGATCAGTGCATGATCAGACACGTGATCAGTGCATGATCAGTCACGTGATCAGTGCATGATCAGTCACGTGATCAGTGCATGATAGCCACGTGATCAGTGCATGATCAGTCACGTGATCAGTGCATGATCAGTCACGTGATCAGTGCATGATCAGCCACGTGATCAGTGCATGATCAGCCACGTGATCAGTGCATGATCAATTACGTGATCAGTGCATGATCAGTCACGTGACCAGTGCATGGTAGCTACGTGATCAGTGCATGATCAGCCACGTGATCAGTGCATGATAGCCACGTGATCAGTGCATGATAGCCACGTGATCAGTGCATGATCAGTCACGTGATACGTGTGTGATCAGCCACGTGATCAGTGCATGATGAGCCACGTGATCAGTGCATGATCAATTACGTGATCAGTGCATGATCAGTCACGTGACCAGTACATGGTTGCTACGTGATCGTTGCATGATCAGCCACGTGAGCAGTGCATGATAGCCACGTGATCAGTGCATGATCAGTCACGTGATCAGTACATGATCAGTCACGTGAACAGTGCATGATCATTTACGTGATCTTTGCATGATCAGTCACGTGACCAGTATATGGTAGCTACGTGATCATTCCATGACGAGCCACGTGAGCAGTGCATGATAGCCACGTGATGTGTGCATGATCAGTTACGTGAGCAGAGTATGATCAGCCACGTGATCAGTGCATGAGTGCCACGTGATCAGTGCATGATATGTCACGTGACAGGTGTGTGATCAGCCACGTGAACAGTGCATGTTCAGCCACGTGATCAGTGCATGATAGCCACGTGATCAGTGCATGATCAGTTACGTGAGCAGTGTATGATCAGCCACGTGATCAGTGCATGGTCAGACACGTGAACAGTGTATGATCAGCCACGTGATCAGTGCATGATATCCAAGTGATCAGTGCATGATCATCACGTGATCAGTGTATGATCAGCCACGTGAACAGTGCATGCTCAGTCACGTGATCAGGGCCTGCTGAGCTGCGTGATTACTGTCTGCTCATCTGCTTGACAATTGCCAGCTGAGCTGCACGATTCCTGCCTGTCATCTGCTTGACAATTGCCAGCTGTGCTGCGTAATTCCTGCCTGCTCAGCTGCTTGATTATTGCCAGCTGAGCAGCATGATTCCTCACACCTGAGTTCCATGATTATTGCCTGCTGACTGTTTGATTCGTGCCTACTCAGCTCTTTGTTTATTGCCTCCAGAGGCACATGATCAGTGTATGATAGCAAACATGATCAGCGCATGATCAGTCACATGATCAGCGCCATTAAGTCACGTGATCACTACATGATAGTCATGTGATCAGTCCATGCTCAGTCACGGTATCAGTGCATGATCAGCCACGTGATCAGTGCATGATCAGTCACGTGATCAGTGCATGATCAGTCACATGATCAGTGCATGATCAGCCACGTGATCAGTGCATGATCAGTCACGTGATCAGTGCATGATCATCCACGTGATCAGTGCATGATCAGTCATGTGATCAGTGCATGATATAGACGTGATCAGTGCATGATCAGTCACGTGATCAGTGCATGATAGCCACGTGATCAGTGCATGATCAGTCACGTGATCAGTGCATGATCAGTCACGTGACCAGTACATGGTAGCTACGTGATCATTGCATGATCAGCCACGTGAGTAGTGCATGATAGCCACGTGATCAGTGCATGATCAGTCACGTGATCAGTGCATGATCAGTCATGTGACCAGTACATGATAGCTGCGTGATCATGCATGATCAGCCACGTGATCAGTGCATGATAGCCACGTGATCAGTGCATGATCAGTCACGTGATCAGTGCATGATCAGTCACGTGATCAGTGCATGATCAGCCACGTGATCAGTGCATGATAGCCACGTGATCAGTGCATGATCAGTCACGTGATCAGTGCATGATCAGTCACGTGATCAGTGCATGATCAGCCACGTGATCAGTGCATGATCAGCCACGTGATCAGTGCATGATCAGCCACGTGATCAGTGCATGATCAGTCACGTGATCAGTGCATGATAGCCACGTGATCAGTGCATGATCAGCCACGTGATCAGTGCATGATAGCCACGTGATCAGTGCATGATAGCCACGTGATCAGTGCATGATCAGTCACGTGATACGTGTGTGATCAGCCACGTGATCAGTGCATGATGAGCCACGTGATCAGTGCAGGATCAATTAAGTGATCAGTGCATGATCAGTCACGTGACCAGTACATTGTTGCTACGTGATCGTTGCATGATCAGCCACGTGAGCAGAGCATGATAGCCACGTGATCAGTGCATGATCAGTCACGTGATCAGTACATGATCAGTCACGTGAACAGAGCATGATCATTTACGTGATCTTTGAATGATCAGTCACGTGAACAGTATATGGTAGCTACGTGATCATTCCATGACGAGCCACGTGAGCAGTGCATGATAGCCACGTGATGTGTGCATGATCAGTTACGTGAGCAGAGTATGATCAGCCACGTGATCAGTGCATGAGTGCCACGTGATCAGTGCATGATATGTCACGTGACAGGTGTGTGATCAGCCACGTGAACAGTGCATGTTCAGCCACGTGATCAGTGCATGATAGCCACGTGATCAGTGCATGATCAGTTATGTGAGCAGTGTATGATCAGCCACGTGATCAGTGCATGGTCAGACACGTGAACAGTGTATGATCAGCCTCGTGATCAGTGCATGATATCCAAGTGATCAGTGCATGATCATCACGTGATCAGTGTATGATCAGCCACGTGAACAGTGCATGATCAGTCACGTGATCAGGGCCTGCTGAGCTGCGTGATTACTGTCTGCTCATCTGCTTGACAATTGCCAGCTGAGCTGCACGATTCCTGCCTGTCATCTGCTTGACAATTGCCAGCTGTGCTGCGTAATTCCTGCCTGCTCAGCTGCTTGATTATTGCCAGCTGAGCAGCATGATTCCTCACACCTGAGTTCCATGATTATTGCCTGCTGACTGTTTGATTCGTGCCTACTCAGCTCTTTGTTTATTGCCTCCAGAGGCACATGATCAGTGTATGATAGCAAACATGATCAGCGCATGATCAGTCACATGATCAGCGCCATTAAGTCACGTGATCACTACATGATAGTCATGTGATCAGTCCATGCTCAGTCACGGTATCAGTGCATGATCAGCCACGTGATCAGTGCATGATCTGTCACATGATTAGTGTATGATCATCCACGTGATCAGTGCATGGGCAGTCATGTGATCAGTGCATGATATAGACGTGATCAGTGCATGATCAGTCTCGTGATCAGTGCATGATAGCCACGTGATCAGTGCATGATCAGTCACCTGATGGGTGTATGATCATTCACGTGACCTGTACATGGTAGCTACATGATCATTGCATGATCAGCCACGTGAGTAGTGCATGATAGCCACGTGATCAGTGCATGATCAGTCACGTGATCAGTGCATGATCAGTCACGTGATCAGTGCATGATCAGCCACGTGATCAGTGCATGATCAGCCACGTGATCAGTGCATGATCAGCCACGTGATCAGTGCATGATAGCCACGTGATCAGTGCATGATCAGTCACGTGATCAGTGCATGATCAGTCACGTGATCAGTGCATGATCAGCCACGTGATCAGTGCATGATCAGCCACGTGATCAGTGCATGATCAAGTACGTGATCAGTGCATGATCAGTCACGTGATCAGTGCATGGTAGCTACGTGATCAGTGCATGATCAGCCACGTGATCAGTGCATGATAGCCACGTGATCAGTGCATGATCAGCCACGTGATCAGTGCATGATCAGTCACGTGATAGTGTGTGATCAGCCACGTGATCAGTGCATGATAGCCACGTGATCAGTGCATGATCAGCCACGTGATCAGTGCATGATAGCCACGTGATCAGTGCATGATCAGTCACGTGATCATGTGTGATCAGCCACGTGATCAGTGCATGATCAGTCACGTGATCAGTGCATGATCAGTCACGTGATCAGTGCATGATCAGCCACGTGATCAGTGCATGATCAGTCACGTGATCAGTGCATGGTTGCACGTGATCAGTGCATGACAGCCACGTGATCAGTGCATGATAGCCACGTGATCAGTGCATGAGTTACGTGATCAGTGTATGATCAGCCACGTGATCAGTGCATGAGTGCCACGTGATCAGTGCATGATAGTCACGTGACAGGTGTGTGATCAGCCACGTGATCAGTGCATGATCAGCCACGTGATCAGTGCATGATAGCCACGTGATCAGTGCATGATCAGTCACGTGATCAGTGCATGATCAGCCACGTGATCAGTGCATGATCAGTCACGTGATCAGTGTATGATCAGCCACGTGATCAGTGCATGATCAGTCATGTGATCAGTGCATGATATAGACGTGATCAGTGCATGATCAGTCACGTGATCAGTGCATGATAGCCACGTGATCAGTGCATGATCAGTCACCTGATCAGTGTATGATCATTCACGTGACCTGTACATGGTAGCTACATGATCATTGCATGATCAGCCACGTGAGTAGTGCATGATAGCCACGTGATCAGTGCATGATCAGTCACGTGATCAGTGCATGATCAGTCATGTGACCAGTACATGGTAGCTGCGTGATCATGCATGATCAGCCACGTGATCAGTGCATGATAGCCACGTGATCAGTGCATGATCAGTCACGTGATCAGTGCATGATCAGTCACGTGATCAGTGCATGATCAGCCACGTGATCAGTGCATGATCAGCCACGTGATCAGTGCATGATCAGCCACGTGATCAGTGCATGATAGCCACGTGATCAGTGCATGATCAGTCACGTGATCAGTGCATGATCAGTCACGTGATCAGTGCATGATCAGCCACGTGATCAGTGCATGATCAGCCACGTGATCAGTGCATGATCAGTCACGTGATCAGTGCATGATCAGTCACGTGATCAGTGCATGGTAGCTACGTGATCAGTGCATGATCAGCCACGTGATCAGTGCATGATAGCCACGTGATCAGTGCATGATAGCCACGTGATCAGTGCATGATCAGTCACGTGATAGTGCATGATCAGCCACGTGATCAGTGCATGATATCCACGTGATCAGTGCATGATCAGCCACGTGATCAGTGCATGATAGCCACGTGATCAGTGCATGATCAGTCACGTGATCATGTGTGATCAGCCACGTGATCAGTGCATGATCAGCCACGTGATCAGTGCATGATCAATTACGTGATCAGTGCATGATCAGTCACGTGATCAGTGCATGGTAGCTACGTGATCGTGCATGATCAGCCACGTGATCAGTGCATGATAGCCACGTGATCAGTGCATGATCAGTCACGTGATCAGTGCATGATCAGTCACGTGATCAGTGCATGATCATTTACGATCAGTGCATGATCAGTCACGTGACCAGTATATGGTAGCTACGTGATCATTGCATGACAGCCACGTGATCAGTGCATGATAGCCACGTGATCAGTGCATGATCAGTCACGTGATCAGTGCATGATCAGTCACGTGATCAGTGCATGATCAGCCACGTGATCAGTGCATGATCAGCCACGTGATCAGTGCATGATAGCCACGTGATCAGTGCATGATCAGTCACGTGATCAGTGCATGATCAGTCACGTGATCAGTGCATGATCAGCCACGTGATCAGTGCATGATCAGCCACGTGATCAGTGCATGATCAATCACGTGATCAGTGCATGATCAGTCACGTGATCAGTGCATGATAGCTACGTGATCATTGCATGATCAGCCACATGATAGCCACGTGATCAGTGCATGATAGCCACGTGATCAGTGCATGATCAGTCACGTGATCATGTGTGATCAGCCACGTGATCAGTGCATGATCAGCCACGTGATCAGTGCATGATCAATTACGTGATCAGTGCATGATCAGTCACGTGATCAGTGCATGGTAGCTACGTGATCAGTGCATGATCAGCCACGTGATCAGTGCATGATAGCCACGTGATCAGTGCATGATCAGTCACGTGATCAGTGCATGATCAGTCACGTGATCAGTGCATGATCAGTCACGTGATCAGTGCATGATCAGTCACGTGATCAGTGCATGGTAGCTACGTGATCAGTGCATGATCAGCCACGTGATCAGTGCATGATAGCCACGTGATCAGTGCATGAGTCACGTGATCAGTGCATGATCAGCCACGTGATCAGTGCATGATGCCACGTGATCAGTGCATGATAGTCACGTGATCAGTGCATGATCAGCCACGTGATCAGTGCATGATCAGCCACGTGATCAGTGCATGATCAGCCACGTGATCAGTGCATGATCAGTTACGTGATCAGTGCATGATCAGTCACGTGACCAGTACATGGTTGCTACGTGATCGTGCATGATCAGCCACGTGAGCAGTGCATGATAGCCACGTGATCAGTGCATGATCAGTCACGTGATCAGTGCATGATCAGTCACGTGATCAGTGCATGATCATTCACGTGATCAGTGCATGATCAGTCACGTGACCAGTATATGGTAGCTACGTGATCATTGCATGACGAGCCACGTGAGCAGTGCATGATAGCCACGTGATCAGTGCATGATCAGTTACGTGATCAGTGTATGATCAGCCACGTGATCAGTGCATGATCAGCCACGTGATCAGTGCATGATAGTCACGTGATCAGTGCATGATCAGCCACGTGATCAGTGCATGATCAGCCACGTGATCAGTGCATGATAGCCACGTGATCAGTGCATGATCAGTCACGTGATCAGTGTATGATCAGCCACGTGAACAGTGCATGCTCAGTCACGTGATCAGGGCCTGCTGAGCTGCGTGATTACTGTCTGCTCATCTGCTTGACAATTGCCAGCTGAGCTGCACGATTCCTGCCTGTCATCTGCTTGACAATTGCCAGCTGTGCTGCGTAATTCCTGCCTGCTCAGCTGCTTGATTATTGCCAGCTGAGCAGCATGATTCCTCACAGCTGAGTTCCATGATTATTGCCTGCTGACTGTTTGATTCGTGCCTACTCAGCTCTTTGTTTATTGCCTCCAGAGGCACATGATCAGTGTATGATAGCAAACATGATCAGCGCATGATCAGTCACATGATCAGCGCCATTAAGTCACGTGATCACTACATGATAGTCATGTGATCAGTCCATGCTCAGTCACGGTATCAGTGCATGATCAGCCACGTGATCAGTGCATGATCTGTCACATGATTAGTGTATGATCATCCACGTGATCAGTGCATGGGCAGTCATGTGATCAGTGCATGATATAGACGTGATCAGTGCATGATCAGTCACGTGATCAGTGCATGATAGCCACGTGATCAGTGCATGATCAGTCACCTGATGGGTGTATGATCATTCACGTGACCTGTACATGGTAGCTACATGATCATTGCATGATCAGCCACGTGAGTAGTGCATGATAGCCACGTGATCAGTGCATGATCAGTCACGTGATCAGTGCATGATCAGTCACGTGATCAGTGCATGATCAGCCACGTGATCAGTGCATGATCAGCCACGTGATCAGTGCATGATCAGCCACGTGATCAGTGCATGATCAGCCACGTGATCAGTGCATGATCAGCCACGTGATCAGTGCATGATCAGTCACGTGATCAGTGCATGATCAGTCACGTGATCAGTGCATGATAGCCACGTGATCAGTGCATGATCAGCCACGTGATCAGTGCATGATAGCCACGTGATCAGTGCATGATAGCCACGTGATCAGTGCATGATCAGTCACGTGATCAGTGTGTGATCAGCCACGTGATCAGTGCATGATAGCCACGTGATCAGTGCATGATCAGCCACGTGATCAGTGCATGATAGCCACGTGATCAGTGCATGATCAGTCACGTGATCAGTGTGATCAGCCACGTGATCAGTGCATGATCAGTCACGTGATCAGTGCATGATCAGTCACGTGATCAGTGCATGATCATTTACGTGATCAGTGCATGATCAGTCACGTGACCAGTATATGGTAGCCACGTGATCAGTGCATGACAGCCACGTGATCAGTGCATGATAGCCACGTGATGTGTGCATGAGTTACGTGAGCAGTGTATGATCAGCCACGTGATCAGTGCATGAGTGCCACGTGATCAGTGCATGATAGTCACGTGACAGTGTGTGATCAGCCACGTGATCAGTGCATGATCAGCCACGTGATCAGTGCATGATAGCCACGTGATCAGTGCATGATCAGTCACGTGATCAGTGCATGATCAGCCACGTGATCAGTGCATGATCAGACACGTGATCAGTGCATGATCAGCCACGTGATCAGTGCATGATCAGTCACGTGATCAGTGCATGATATAGACGTGATCAGTGCATGATCAGTCACGTGATCAGTGCATGATAGCCACGTGATCAGTGCATGATCAGTCACGTGATCAGTGCATGATCATTCACGTGACCAGTGCATGATAGCTACGTGATCATTGCATGATCAGCCACGTGATCAGTGCATGATAGCCACGTGATCAGTGCATGATCAGTCACGTGATCAGTGCATGATCAGTCATGTGACCAGTACATGGTAGCTGCGTGATCATGCATGATCAGCCACGTGATCAGTGCATGATAGCCACGTGATCAGTGCATGATCAGTCACGTGATCAGTGCATGATCAGTCACGTGATCAGTGCATGATCAGCCACGTGATCAGTGCATGATCAGTCACGTGATCAGTGCATGATCAGCCACGTGATCAGTGCATGATAGCCACGTGATCAGTGCATGATCAGTCACGTGATCAGTGCATGATCAGTCACGTGATCAGTGCATGATCAGCCACGTGATCAGTGCATGATCAGCCACGTGATCAGTGCATGATCAGTCACGTGATCAGTGCATGATCAGTCACGTGATCAGTGCATGGTAGCTACGTGATCAGTGCATGATCAGCCACGTGATCAGTGCATGATAGCCACGTGATCAGTGCATGATCAGCCACGTGATCAGTGCATGATCAGTCACGTGATCAGTGCATGATCAGCCACGTGATCAGTGCATGATGCCACGTGATCAGTGCATGATCAGTCACGTGATCAGTGCATGATCAGCCACGTGATCAGTGCATGATCAGCCACGTGATCAGTGCATGATAGCCACGTGATCAGTGCATGATCAGTCACGTGATCAGTGTATGATCAGCCACGTGAACAGTGCATGCTCAGTCACGTGATCAGGGCCTGCTGAGCTGCGTGATTACTGTCTGCTCATCTGCTTGACAATTGCCAGCTGAGCTGCACGATTCCTGCCTGTCATCTGCTTGACAATTGCCAGCTGTGCTGCGTAATTCCTGCCTGCTCAGCTGCTTGATTATTGCCAGCTGAGCAGCATGATTCCTCACAGCTGAGTTCCATGATTATTGCCTGCTGACTGTTTGATTCGTGCCTACTCAGCTCTTTGTTTATTGCCTCCAGAGGCACATGATCAGTGTATGATAGCAAACATGATCAGCGCATGATCAGTCACATGATCAGCGCCATTAAGTCACGTGATCACTACATGATAGTCATGTGATCAGTCCATGCTCAGTCACGGTATCAGTGCATGATCAGCCACGTGATCAGTGCATGATCTGTCACAAGATTAGTGTATGATCATCCACGTGATCAGTGCATGGGCAGTCATGTGATCAGTGCATGATATAGACGTGAACAGTGCATGATCAGTCTCGTGATCAGTGCATGATAGCCACGTGATCAGTGCATGATCAGTCACCTGATGGGTGTATGATCATTCACGTGACCTGTACATGGTAGCTACATGATCATTGCATGATCAGCCACGTGAGTAGTCATGATAGCCACGTGATCACTGCATGATCAGTCACGTGATCAGTGCATGATCAGTCATGTGACCAGTACATGGTAGCTGCGTGATCATGGCATGATCAGCCACGTGAGCAGTGCATGATAGCCACGTGATCAGTGCATGATCAGACACGTGATCAGTGCATGATCAGTCACGTGATCAGTGCATGATCAGCCACGTGATCAGTGCATGATCAGGCACGTGATCAGTGTATGTCAGCCAAGTGATCAGTGCATGATAGCCACGTGATCAGTGCATGATCAGTCACGTGATCAGTGCATGATCAGTTATGTGATCAGTGTATGATCAGCCACGTGATCAGTGCATGATCAGCCACATGATCAGTGCATGATCAATTACGTGATCAGTGCATGATCAGTCACGTGATCAGTGCATGGTAGCTACGTGATCATTGCATGATCAGCCACGTGATCAGTGCATGATAGCCACGTGATCAGTGCATGATAGCCACGTGATCAGTGCATGATCAGTCATGTGATCAGTGTGTGATCAGCCACGTGATCAGTGCATGATATCCACGTGATCAGTGCATGACAGCCACGTGATCAGTGCATGAGAGCCACGTGATCAGTGCATGATCAGTCACGTGATACATGTGTGATCAGCCACGTGATCAGTGCATGATGAGCCACGTGATCAGTGCAGGATCAATTACGTGATCAGTGCATGATCAGTCACGTGACCAGTACATGGTTGCTACGTGATCGTTGCATGATCAGCCACGTGAGCAGAGCATGATAGCCACGTGATCAGTGCATGATCAGTCACGTGATCAGTACATGATCAGTCACGTGAACAGTGCATGATCATTTACGTGATCTGTGCATGATCAGTCACGTGCCAGTATATGGTTGCTACGTGATCATTCCATGACGAGCCACGTGAGCAGTGCATGATAGCCACGTGATGTGTGCATGAGTTACGTGAGCAGAGTATGATCAGCCACGTGATCAGTGCATGAGTGCCACGTGATCAGTGCATGATATGTCACGTGACAGGTGTGTGATCAGCCACGTGAACAGTGCATGTTCAGCCACGTGATCAGTGCATGATAGCCACGTGATCAGTGCATGATCAGTTACGTGAGCAGTGTATGATCAGCCACGTGATCAGTGCATGATCAGACACGTGATCAGTGTATGATCAGCCACGTGATCAGTGCATGCTCAGTCACGTGATCAGGGCCTGCTGAGCTGCGTGATTACTGTCTGCTCATCTGCTTGACAATTGCCAGCTGAGCTGCACGATTCCTGCCTGTCATCTGCTTGACAATTGCCAGCTGTGCTGCGTAATTCCTGCCTGCTCAGCTGCTTGATTATTGCCAGCTGAGCAGCATGATTCCTCACACCTGAGTTCCATGATTATTGCCTGCTGACTGTTTGATTCGTGCCTACTCAGCTCTTTGTTTATTGCCTCCAGAGGCACATGATCAGTGTATGATAGCAAACATGATCAGCGCATGATCAGTCACATGATCAGCGCCATTAAGTCACGTGATCACTACATGATAGTCATGTGATCAGTCCATGCTCAGTCACGGTATCAGTGCATGATCAGCCACGTGATCAGTGCATGATCAGTCACGTGATCAGTGCATGATCAGTCACGTGATCAGTGCATGGTAGCTGCGTGATCAGTGCATGATCAGCCACGTGATCAGTGCATGATCAGCCACGTGATCAGTGCATGATCAGCCACGTGATCAGTGCATGATCAGTCACGTGATCAGTGCATGATCAGTCACGTGATCAGTGCATGATCAGGCACGTGATCAGTGCATGATCAGCCACGTGATCAGTGCATGATAGCCACGTGATCAGTGCATGATCAGTCACGTGATCAGTGCATGATCAGTCATGTGATCAGTGCATGATCAGCCACGTGATCAGTGCATGATCAGCCACGTGATCAGTGCATGATCAGCCACGTGATCAGTGCATGATCAGTCACGTGATCAGTGCATGATCAGCCACGTGATCAGTGCATGATCAGCCACGTGATCAGTGCATGATAGCCACGTGATCAGTGCATGATAGCCACGTGATCAGTGCATGATCAGTCACGTGATAGTGTGTGATCAGCCACGTGATCAGTGCATGATCAGCCACGTGATCAGTGCATGATCAATTACGTGATCAGTGCATGATCAGTCACGTGACCAGTACATGGTTGCTACGTGATTGCATGATCAGCCACGTGAGCAGTGCATGATAGCCACGTGATCAGTGCATGATCAGTCACGTGATCAGTGCATGATCAGTCACGTGATCAGTGCATGATCATTTACGTGATCAGTGCATGATCAGTCACGTGATCAGTGCATGGTAGCTACGTGATCATTGCATGACAGCCACGTGATCAGTGCATGATAGCCACGTGATGTGTGCATGATCAGTTACGTGATCAGTGTATGATCAGCCACGTGATCAGTGCATGAGTGCCACGTGATCAGTGCATGATAGTCACGTGACAGTGTGTGATCAGCCACGTGATCAGTGCATGATCAGCCACGTGATCAGTGCATGATAGCCACGTGATCAGTGCATGATCAGTCACGTGATCAGTGCATGATCAGTCACGTGATCAGTGCATGGTAGCTACGTGATCAGTGCATGATCAGCCACGTGATCAGTGCATGATAGCCACGTGATCAGTGCATGATCAGTCACGTGATCAGTGCATGATCAGTCACGTGATCAGTGCATGACAGTCACGTGATCAGTGCATGATCAGCCACGTGATCAGTGCATGATAGCCACGTGATCAGTGCATGATCAGTCACGTGATCAGTGCATGATCAGTCACGTGATCAGTGCATGATCAGTCACGTGATCAGTGCATGATCAGTCACGTGATCAGTGCATGATCAGCCACGTGATCAGTGCATGATCAGCCACGTGATCAGTGCATGATCAGCCACGTGATCAGTGCATGATCAGCCACGTGATCAGTGCATGATCAGTCACGTGATCAGTGCATGATCAGTCACGTGATCAGTACATGATAGCTACGTGATCAGTGCATGATCAGCCACGTGATCAGTGCATGATAGCCACGTGATCAGTGCATGATCAGTCACGTGATCAGTGCATGATCAGTCACGTGATCAGTGCATGGTAGCTGCGTGATCATGCATGATCAGCCACGTGATCAGTGCATGATAGCCACGTGATCAGTGCATGATCAGTCACGTGATCAGTGCATGATCAGTCACGTGATCAGTGCATGATCAGCCACGTGATCAGTGCATGATCAGTCACGTGATCAGTGCATGATCAGCCACGTGATCAGTGCATGATAGCCACGTGATCAGTGCATGATCAGTCACGTGATCAGTGCATGATCAGTCACGTGATCAGTGCATGATCAGCCACGTGATCAGTGCATGATCAGTCACGTGATCAGTGCATGATGAGCTGCGTGATTCCTGCCTGATCATCTACGTGATCATTGCCAGCTGAGCAGCATGATTTCTCAGAGGTGATTCCATGATTATAGCCTGCTGACTGATTCCTGCCTATCAGCTCATGTTCATTGCCATCAGAGGCACATGATCAGTGCATGACACCAAACATGATCAGTGCATGATCAGTCACGTGATCAGTGCATGATAAGCCACGTGATCAGTGCATGATCAATTACGTGATCAGTGCATGATCAGTCACGTGACCAGTACATGGTAGCTACGTGATCAGTGCATGATCAGCCACGTGAGCAGTGCATGATAGCCACGTGATCAGTGCATGATCAGTCACGTGATCAGTGCATGATCAGTCACGTGATCAGTGCATGATCAGTCACGTGATCAGTGCATGATCAGTCACGTGATCAGTGCATGATCAGTCACGTGATCAGTGCATGATAGCACGTGATCAGTGCATGATCAGCCACGTGATCAGTGCATGATCAGTCACGTGATCAGTGCATGATCAGCCACGTGATCAGTGCATGATCAGTCACGTGATCAGTGCATGATCAGTCACGTGATCATGTGTGATCAGCCACGTGATCAGTGCATGATCAGCCACGTGATCAGTGCATGATAGCCACGTGATCAGTGCATGATCAGTTACGTGAGCAGTGTATGATCAGCCACGTGATCAGTGCATGGTCAGACACGTGAACAGTGTATGATCAGCCACGTGATCAGTGCATGATATCCACGTGATCAGTGCATGATCATCACGTGATCAGTGTATGATCAGCCACGTGAACAGTGCATGCTCAGTCACGTGATCAGGGCCTGCTGAGCTGCGTGATTACTGTCTGCTCATCTGCTTGACAATTGCCAGCTGAGCTGCATGATTCCTGCCTGTCATCTGCTTGACAATTGCCAGCTGTGCTGCATAATTCCTGCCTGCTCAGCTGCTTGATTATTGCCAGCTGAGCAGCATGATTCCTCACACCTGAGTTCCATGATTATTGCCTGCTGACTGTTTGATTCGTGCCTACTCAGCTCTTTGTTTATTGCCTCCAGAGGCACATGATCAGTGTATGATAGCAAACATGATCAGCGCATGATCAGTCACATGATCAGTGCCATTAAGTCACGTGATCACTACATGATAGTCATGTGATCAGTCCATGCTCAGTCACGGTATCAGTGCATGATCAGCCACGTGATCAGTGCATGATCAGCCACGTGATCAGTGCATGATCAGCCACGTGATCAGTGCATGATCAGTCACGTGATCAGTGCATGATCAGTCACGTGATCAGTGCATGATCAGTCACGTGACCAGTACATGGTAGCTACGTGATCATTGCATGATCAGCCACGTGAGTAGTGCATGATAGCCACGTGATCAGTGCATGATCAGTCACGTGATCAGTGCATGATCAGTCACGTGACCAGCATGGTAGCTGCGTGATCATGCATGATCAGCCACGTGAGCAGTGCATGATAGCCACGTGATCAGTGCATGATCAGCCACGTGATCAGTGCATGATCAGTCACGTGATCAGTGCATGATCAGCCACGTGATCAGTGCATGATCAGCCACGTGATCAGTGCATGTCAGCCACGTGATCAGTGCATGATAGCCACGTGATCAGTGCATGATCAGTCACGTGATCAGTGCATGATCAGTCACGTGATCAGTGTATGATCAGCCACGTGAACAGTGCATGCTCAGTCACGTGATCAGGGCCTGCTGAGCTGCGTGATTACTGTCTGCTCATCTGCTTGACAATTGCCAGCTGAGCTGCACGATTCCTGCCTGTCATCTGCTTGACAATTGCCAGCTGTGCTGCGTAATTCCTGCCTGCTCAGCTGCTTGATTATTGCCAGCTGAGCAGCATGATTTCTCAGAGCTGAGTTCCATGATTATTGCCTGCTGACTGATTCGTGCCTACTCAGCTCTTTGTTCATTGCCTCCAGAGGCACATGATCAGTGTATGATACCAAACATGATCAGTGCATGATCAGTCACATGATCAGTGCATGATAAGCCACGTGATCAGTGCATGATCAGTCATGTGATCAGTGCATGATCAGTCATGTGACAGTGCATGATAGCCACGTGATCAGTGCATGATCAGCCACGTGATCAGTGCATGATAGCCACGTGATCAGTGCATGATCAGTCACGTGATCAGTGCATGATCAGTCACGTGATCAGTGCATGATCAGTCACGTGATCAGTGCATGATAGCCACGTGATCAGTGCATGATCAGTCACGTGATCAGTGCATGATAGCCACGTGATCAGTGCATGATAGCCACGTGATCAGTGCATGATCAGTCACGTGATCAGTGTGATCAGCCACGTGATCAGTGCATGATCAGCCACGTGATCAGTGCATGATCAGTTACGTGATCAGTGCATGATCAGTCACGTGATCAGTGCATGATAGCACGTGATCAGTGCATGATCAGCCACGTGATCAGTGCATGATAGCCACGTGATCAGTGCATGATAGCCACGTGATCAGTGCATGATAGCCACGTGATCAGTGCATGATCAGTCACGTGATCATGTGTGATCAGCCACGTGATCAGTGCATGATGAGCCACGTGATCAGTGCATGATCAATTACGTGATCAGTGCATGATCAGTCACGTGACCAGTACATGGTTGCTACGTGATCAGTGCATGATCAGCCACGTGAGCAGTGCATGATAGCCACGTGATCAGTGCATGATCAGTCACGTGATCAGTGCATGATCAGTCACGTGATCAGTGCATGATCATTCACGTGATCAGTGCATGATCAGTCACGTGACCAGTATATGGTAGCTACGTGATCATTGCATGACAGCCACGTGAGCAGTGCATGATAGCCACGTGATCAGTGCATGATCAGTTACGTGAGCAGTGTATGATCAGCCACGTGATCAGTGCATGAGTGCCACGTGATCAGTGCATGATAGTCACGTGACAGTGTGTGATCAGCCACGTGATCAGTGCATGATCAGCCACGTGATCAGTGCATGATAGCCACGTGATCAGTGCATGATCAGTCACGTGATCAGTGTATGATCAGCCACGTGAACAGTGCATGCTCAGTCACGTGATCAGGGCCTGCTGAGCTGCGTGATTACTGTCTGCTCATCTGCTTGACAATTGCCAGCTGAGCTGCACGATTCCTGCCTGTCATCTGCTTGACAATTGCCAGCTGTGCTGCGTAATTCCTGCCTGCTCAGCTGCTTGATTATTGCCAGCTGAGCAGCATGATTCCTCACACCTGAGTTCCATGATTATTGCCTGCTGACTGTTTGATTCGTGCCTACTCAGCTCTTTGTTTATTGCCTCCAGAGGCACATGATCAGTGTATGATAGCAAACATGATCAGCGCATGATCAGTCACATGATCAGCGCCATTAAGTCACGTGATCACTACATGATAGTCATGTGATCAGTCCATGCTCAGTCACGGTATCAGTGCATGATCAGCCACGTGATCAGTGCATGATCAGCCACGTGATCAGTTCATGATAGCCATGTGATCAGTGCATGATCAGTCACGTGATCAGTGCATGATCAGTCAGGTGATCAGTGCATGATCAGCCACGTGATCAGTGCATGATCAGTCACCTGATGGGTGTATGATCAGTCACGTGACCAGTACATGGTAGCTACATGATCATTGCATGATCAGCCACGTGAGTAGTGCATGATAGCCACGTGATCAGTGCATGATCAGTCACGTGATCAGTGCATGATCAGTCATGTGATCAGTGCATGATCAGGCACGTGATCAGTGCATGATCAGCCACGTGATCAGTGCATGATAGCCACGTGATCAGTGCATGATCAGTCACGTGATCAGTGCATGATCAGTCACGTGATCAGTGCATGATCAGTCACGTGATCAGTGCATGATCAGCCACGTGATCAGTGCATGATCAGCCACGTGATCAGTGCATGATCAGCCACGTGATCAGTGCATGATCAGCCACGTGATCAGTGCATGATCAGCCACGTGATCAGTGCATGATCAGTCACGTGATCAGTGCATGATCAGTCACGTGACCAGTACATGGTAGCTACGTGATCAGTGCATGATCAGCCACGTGATCAGTGCATGATAGCCACGTGATCAGTGCATGATCAGTCACGTGATCAGTGCATGATCAGTCACGTGATCAGTGCATGATAGCTACGTGATCATGCATGATCAGCCACGTGATCAGTGCATGATAGCCACGTGATCAGTGCATGATCAGCCACGTGATCAGTGCATGATCAGTCACGTGATCAGTGCATGATCAGCCACGTGATCAGTGCATGATAGCCACGTGATCAGTGCATGATCAGTCACGTGATCAGTGCATGATCAGCCACGTGATCAGTGCATGATCAGCCACGTGATCAGTGCATGATAGCCACGTGATCAGTGCATGATCATCACGTGATCAGTGCATGATCAGTCACGTGACAGTGCATGGTAGCTACGTGATCAGTGCATGATCAGCCACGTGATCAGTGCATGATAGCCACGTGATCAGTGCATGATCAGTCACGTGATCAGTGCATGATCAGTCACGTGATCAGTGCATGATCAGGCACGTGATCAGTGCATGATCAGCCACGTGATCAGTGCATGATAGCCACGTGATCAGTGCATGATCAGTCACGTGATCAGTGCATGATCAGTCACGTGATCAGTGCATGATCAGCCACGTGATCAGTGCATGATCAGCCACGTGATCAGTGCATGATCAATTACGTGATCAGTGCATGATCAGTCACGTGACCAGTGCATGATAGCTACGTGATCAGTGCATGATCAGCCACGTGATCAGTGCATGATAGCCACGTGATCAGTGCATGATCAGTCACGTGATCAGTGCATGATCAGTCACGTGATCAGTGCATGATCAGTCACGTGATCAGTGCATGATCAGTCACGTGATCAGTGCATGATCATCCACGTGATCAGTGCATGATCAGTCACGTGATCAGTGCATGATATAGACGTGATCAGTGCATGATCAGTCACGTGATCAGTGCATGATCAGCCACGTGATCAGTGCATGATAGCCACGTGATCAGTGCATGATAGCCAGTGATCAGTGCATGATCAGTCACGTGATCAGTGCATGATCAGCCACGTGATCAGTGCATGATAGCCACGTGATCAGTGCATGATCATCACGTGATCAGTGCATGATCAGTCACGTGATCAGTGCATGATCAGCCACGTGATCAGTGCATGATCAGCCACGTGATCAGTGCATGATCAGTCACGTGATCAGTGCATGATCAGTCACGTGATCAGTGCATGATCAGTCACGTGATCAGTGCATGATCAGTCACGTGATCAGTGCATGATAGCCACGTGATCAGTGCATGATCAGTCACGTGATCAGTGCATGATCAGTCACGTGATCAGTGCATGATCAGCCACGTGATCAGTGCATGATCAGCCACGTGATCAGTGCATGATCAGCCACGTGATCAGTGCATGATCAGCCACGTGATCAGTGCATGATCAGTCACGTGATCAGTGCATGATCAGTCACGTGATCAGTGCATGATCATTTACGTGATCAGTGCATGATCAGTCACGTGACCAGTATATGGTAGCTACGTGATCATTCCATGACAGCCACGTGAGCAGTGCATGATAGCCACGTGATGTGTGCATGATCAGTTACGTGAGCAGAGTATGATCAGCCACGTGATCAGTGCATGAGTGCCACGTGATCAGTGCATGATATGTCACGTGACAGTGTGTGATCAGCCACGTGATCAGTGCATGTTCAGCCACGTGATCAGTGCATGATAGCCACGTGATCAGTGCATGATCAGTTACGTGATCAGTGTATGATCAGCCACGTGATCAGTGCATGGTCAGACACGTGAACAGTGTATGATCAGCCACGTGATCAGTGCATGATATCCAAGTGATCAGTGCATGATCAATCACGTGATCAGTGTATGATCAGCCACGTGAACAGTGCATGCTCAGTCACGTGATCAGGGCCTGCTGAGCTGCGTGATTACTGTCTGCTCATCTGCTTGACAATTGCCAGCTGAGCTGCACGATTCCTGCCTGTCATCTGCTTGACAATTGCCAGCTGTGCTGCGTAATTCCTGCCTGCTCAGCTGCTTGATTATTGCCAGCTGAGCAGCATGATTCCTCACAGCTGAGTTCCATGATTATTGCCTGCTGACTGTTTGATTCGTGCCTACTCAGCTCTTTGTTTATTGCCTCCAGAGGCACATGATCAGTGTATGATAGCAAACATGATCAGTGCATGATCAGTCACATGATCAGCGCCATTAAGTCACGTGATCACTACATGATAGTCATGTGATCAGTCCATGCTCAGTCACGGTATCAGTGCATGATCAGCCACGTGATCAGTGCATGATAGCCACGTGATCAGTGCATGATCAGTCACGTGATCAGTGCATGATCAGTCACGTGATCAGTGCATGATCATTTACGTGATCAGTGCATGATCAGTCACGTGATCAGTGCATGGTAGCTACGTGATCATTGCATGATCAGCCACGTGAGCAGTGCATGATAGCCACGTGATGTGTGCATGATCAGTTACGTGATCAGTGTATGATCAGCCACGTGATCAGTGCATGAGTGCCACGTGATCAGTGCATGATAGTCACGTGACAGTGTGTGATCAGCCACGTGAACAGTGCATGATCAGCCACGTGATCAGTGCATGATAGCCACGTGATCAGTGCATGATCAGTTACGTGATCAGTGCATGATCAGCCACGTGATCAGTGCATGGTCAGACACGTGATCAGTGTATGATCAGCCACGTGATCAGTGCATGATATCCAAGTGATCAGTGCATGATCATCACGTGATCAGTGTATGATCAGCCACGTGAACAGTGCATGCTCAGTCACGTGATCAGGGCCTGCTGAGCTGCGTGATTACTGTCTGCTCATCTGCTTGACAATTGCCAGCTGAGCTGCATGATTCCTGCCTGTCATCTGCTTGACAATTGCCAGCTGTGCTGCGTAATTCCTGCCTGCTCAGCTGCTTGATTATTGCCAGCTGAGCAGCATGATTCCTCACACCTGAGTTCCATGATTATTGCCTGCTGACTGTTTGATTCGTGCCTACTCAGCTCTTTGTTTATTGCCTCCAGAGGCACATGATCAGTGTATGATAGCAAACATGATCAGCGCATGATCAGTCACATGATCAGTGCCATTAAGTCACGTGATCACTACATGATAGTCATGTGATCAGTCCATGCTCAGTCACGGTATCAGTGCATGATCAGCCACGTGATCAGTGCATGATCAGCCACGTGATCAGTGCATGATCAGCCACGTGATCAGTGCATGATCAGTCACGTGATCAGTGCATGATCAGGCACGTGATCAGTGCATGATCAGTCACGTGATCAGTGCATGATAGCCACGTGATCAGTGCATGATCAGTCACCTGATGGGTGTATGATCAGTCACGTGACCAGTACATGGTAGCTACATGATCATTGCATGATCAGCCACGTGAGTAGTGCATGATAGCCACGTGATCAGTGCATGATCAGTCACGTGATCAGTGCATGATCAGTCATGTGATCAGTGCATGATCAGGCACGTGATCAGTGCATGATCAGCCACGTGATCAGTGCATGATAGCCACGTGATCAGTGCATGATCAGTCACGTGATCAGTGCATGATCAGTCACGTGATCAGTGCATGATCAGCCACGTGATCAGTGCATGATCAGTCACGTGATCAGTGTATGATCAGCCACGTGATCAGTGCATGATCAGTCACGTGATCAGTGCATGATATAGACGTGATCAGTGCATGATCAGTCACGTGATCAGTGCATGATCAGCCACGTGATCAGTGCATGATCAGCCACGTGATCAGTGCATGATCAATTACGTGATCAGTGCATGATCAGTCACGTGACCAGTGCATGGTAGCTACGTGATCAGTGCATGATCAGCCACGTGATCAGTGCATGATAGCCACGTGATCAGTGCATGATCAGTCACGTGATCAGTGCATGATCAGCCACGTGATCAGTGCATGATCAGCCACGTGATCAGTGCATGATCAGTCACGTGATCAGTGCATGATCAGTCACGTGATCAGTGCATGATAGCCACGTGATCAGTGCATGATCAGCCACGTGATCAGTGCATGATAGCCACGTGATCAGTGCATGATCAGTCACGTGATCAGTGCATGATCATCCACGTGATCAGTGCATGATCAGTCACGTGATCAGTGCATGATCAGCCACGTGATCAGTGCATGATAGTCACGTGATCAGTGCATGATCAGTCACGTGATCAGTGCATGATCAGCCACGTGATCAGTGCATGATAGCCACGTGATCAGTGCATGATCATCACGTGATCAGTGCATGATCAGTCACGTGATCAGTGCATGATCAGCCACGTGATCAGTGCATGATCAGTCACGTGATCAGTGCATGATCAGTCACGTGATCAGTGCATGATCAGTCACGTGATCAGTGCATGATCAGTCACGTGATCAGTGCATGATCAGTCACGTGATCAGTGCATGATAGCCACGTGATCAGTGCATGATCAGTCACGTGATCAGTGCATGATCAGTCACGTGATCAGTGCATGATCAGCCACGTGATCAGTGCATGATCAGCCACGTGATCAGTGCATGATCAGTCACGTGATCAGTGCATGATCAGCCACGTGATCAGTGCATGATCAGTCACGTGATCAGTGCATGATCAGTCACGTGATCAGTGCATGATCAGCCACGTGATCAGTGCATGATCAGTCACGTGATCAGTGCATGATAGCCACGTGATCAGTGCATGATCAGCCACGTGATCAGTGCATGATAGCCACGTGATCAGTGCATGATCAGTCACGTGATCAGTGCATGATCAGTCACGTGATCAGTGCATGATCAGTCACGTGATCAGTGCATGATAGCCACGTGATCAGTGCATGATCAGCCACGTGATCAGTGCATGATCAGTCACGTGATCAGTGCATGATCAGCCACGTGATCAGTGCATGATCAGCCACGTGATCAGTGCATGATCAGTCACGTGATCAGTGCATGATCAGTCACGTGATCAGTGCATGATAGCTACGTGATCAGTGCATGATCAGCCACGTGATCAGTGCATGATAGCCACGTGATCAGTGCATGATCAGTCACGTGATCAGTGCATGATCAGCCACGTGATCAGTGCATGATGCCACGTGATCAGTGCATGATAGTCACGTGATCAGTGCATGATCAGCCACGTGATCAGTGCATGATCAGCCACGTGATCAGTGCATGATAGCCACGTGATCAGTGCATGATCAGCCACGTGATCAGTGCATGATCAGTCACGTGATCAGTGCATGATCAGCCACGTGATCAGTGCATGATCAGCCACGTGATCAGTGCATGATCAGCCACGTGATCAGTGCATGATAGCCACGTGATCAGTGCATGATCAGTCACGTGATCAGTGCATGATCAGTCACGTGATCAGTGCATGATCAGCCACGTGATCAGTGCATGATCAGCCACGTGATCAGTGCATGATCAATTACGTGATCAGTGCATGATCAGTCACGTGATCAGTACATGATAGCTACGTGATCATTGCATGATCAGCCACGTGATCAGTGCATGATAGCCACGTGATCAGTGCATGATCAGCCACGTGATCAGTGCATGATCAGTCACGTGATCAGTGCATGATCACTCACGTGATCAGTGCATGATCAGCCACGTGATCAGTGCATGATCAGTCACGTGATCAGTGCATGATCATCACGTGATCAGTGCATGATCAGTCACGTGATCAGTGCATGATATAGACGTGATCAGTGCATGATCAGTCACGTGATCAGTGCATGATCAGCCACGTGATCAGTGCATGATAGCCACGTGATCAGTGCATGATAGTCATGTGATCAGTGCATGATCAGTCACGTGATCAGTGCATGATCAGCCACGTGATCAGTGCATGAGTTCCAGGTGATCAGTGCATGATATGTCACGTGACAGGTGTGTGATCAGCCACGTGAACAGTGCATGTTCAGCCACGTATTCAGTGCATGATAGCCACGTGATCAGTGCATGATCAGTTACGTGAGCAGTGTATGATCAGCCACGTGATCAGTGCATGGTCAGACACGTGAACAGTGTATGATCAGCCACGTGATCAGTGCATGATATCCAAGTGATCAGTGCATGATCAATCACGTGATCAGTGTATGATCAGCCACGTGAACAGTGCATGCTCAGTCACGTGATCTGGGCCTGCTGAGCTGCGTGATTACTGTCTGCTCATCTGCTTGACAATTGCCAGCTGAGCTGCACGATTCCTGCCTGTCATCTGCTTGACAATTGCCAGCTGTGCTGCGTAATTCCTGCCTGCTCAGCTGCTTGATTATTGCCAGCTGAGCAGCATGATTCCTCACAGCTGAGTTCCATGATTATTGCCTGCTGACTGTTTGATTCGTGCCTACTCAGCTCTTTGTTTATTGCCTCCAGAGGCACATGATCAGTGTATGATAGCAAACATGATCAGCGCATGATCAGTCACATGATCAGCGCCATTAAGTCACGTGATCACTACATGATAGTCATGTGATCAGTCCATGCTCAGTCACGGTATCAGTGCATGATCAGCCACGTGATCAGTGCATGATCAGTCACGTGATCAGTGCATGATCAGTCACGTGATCAGTGCATGATAGTGCGTGATCAGTGCATGATCAGCCACGTGATCAGTGCATGATAGCCACGTGATCAGTGCATGATCAGTCACGTGATCAGTGCATGATCAGTCACGTGATCAGTGCATGATCAGCCACGTGATCAGTGCATGATAGCCACGTGATCAGTGCATGATCAGTCACGTGATCAGTGCATGATCAGCCACGTGATCAGTGCATGATCAGCCACGTGATCAGTGCATGATAGCCACGTGATCAGTGCATGATCAGTCACGTGATCAGTGCATGATCAGTCACGTGATCAGTGCATGATAGCCACGTGATCAGTGCATGATCAGCCACGTGATCAGTGCATGATAGCCACGTGATCAGTGCATGATCAGTCACGTGATCAGTGCATGATCAGTCACGTGATCAGTGCATGATCAGCCACGTGATCAGTGCATGATCAGCCACGTGATCAGTGCATGATAGCCACGTGATCAGTGCATGATCAGTCACGTGATCAGTGCATGATCAGCCACGTGATCAGTGCATGATCAGCCACGTGATCAGTGCATGATCAATTACGTGATCAGTGCATGATCAGTCACGTGACCAGTGCATGGTAGCTACGTGATCAGTGCATGATCAGCCACGTGATCAGTGCATGATAGCCACGTGATCAGTGCATGATCAGTCACGTGATCAGTGCATGATCAGTCACGTGATCAGTGCATGATCAGTCACGTGATCAGTGCATGATCAGCCACGTGATCAGTGCATGATCAGTCACGTGATCAGTGCATGATAGCCACGTGATCAGTGCATGATCAGCCACGTGATCAGTGCATGATAGCCACGTGATCAGTGCATGATCAGTCACGTGATCAGTGCATGATCAGCCACGTGATCAGTGCATGATCAGTCACGTGATCAGTGCATGATCAGCCACGTGATCAGTGCATGATAGCCAGTGATCAGTGCATGATCAGTCACGTGATCAGTGCATGATCAGCCACGTGATCAGTGCATGATAGCCACTGATCAGTGCATGATCATCACGTGATCAGTGCATGATCAGTCACGTGATCAGTGCATGATCAGCCACGTGATCAGTGCATGATCAGTCACGTGATCAGTGCATGATCAGTCACGTGATCAGTGCATGATCAGTCACGTGATCAGTGCATGATCAGTCACGTGATCAGTGCATGATCAGTCACGTGATCAGTGCATGATAGCCACGTGATCAGTGCATGATCAGTCACGTGATCAGTGCATGATCAGTCACGTGATCAGTGCATGATCAGCCACGTGATCAGTGCATGATCAGCCACGTGATCAGTGCATGATCAGTCACGTGATCAGTGCATGATCAGCCACGTGATCAGTGCATGATCAGTCACGTGATCAGTGCATGATCAGTCACGTGATCAGTGCATGATCAGTCACGTGATCAGTGCATGATCAGTCACGTGACCAGTACATGGTAGCTACGTGATCATTGCATGATCAGCCACGTGATCAGTGCATGATAGCCACGTGATCAGTGCATGATCAGTCACGTGATCAGTGCATGATCAGTCACGTGATCAGTGCATGATCAGTCACGTGATCAGTGCATGATAGCCACGTGATCAGTGCATGATCAGTCACGTGATCAGTGCATGATCAGTCACGTGATCAGTGCATGATAGCCACGTGATCAGTGCATGATCAGCCACGTGATCAGTGCATGATCAGTCACGTGATCAGTGCATGATCAGTCACGTGATCAGTGCATGATAGCCACGTGATCAGTGCATGATCAGTCACGTGATCAGTGCATGATCAGCCACGTGATCAGTGCATGATCAGCCACGTGATCAGTGCATGATCAGTCACGTGATCAGTGCATGATCAGTCACGTGATCAGTGCATGGTAGCTACGTGATCAGTGCATGATCAGCCACGTGATCAGTGCATGATAGCCACGTGATCAGTGCATGATAGCCACGTGATCAGTGCATGATCAGTCATGTGATACGTGTGTGATCAGCCACGTGATCAGTGCATGATCAGCCACGTGATCAGTGCATGATCAGTCACGTGATCAGTGCATGATCAGTCACGTGATCAGTGCATGATAGTACGTGATCAGTGCATGATCAGCCACGTGATCAGTGCATGATAGCCACGTGATCAGTGCATGATCAGTCACGTGATCAGTGCATGATCAGTCACGTGATCAGTGCATGGTAGCTACGTGATCATGCATGACAGCCACGTGATCAGTGCATGATAGCCACGTGATCAGTGCATGATCAGTCACGTGATCAGTGCATGATCAGCCACGTGATCAGTGCATGAGTGCCACGTGATCAGTGCATGATAGTCACGTGATCAGTGCATGATCAGCCACGTGATCAGTGCATGATCAGCCACGTGATCAGTGCATGATAGCCACGTGATCAGTGCATGATAGCCACGTGATCAGTGCATGATCAGTCACGTGATCAGTGCATGATCAGTCACGTGATCAGTGCATGATCAGCCACGTGATCAGTGCATGATCAGTCACGTGATCAGTGCATGATCAGCCACGTGATCAGTGCATGATAGCCACGTGATCAGTGCATGATCAGTCACGTGATCAGTGCATGATCAGTCACGTGATCAGTGCATGATCAGCCACGTGATCAGTGCATGATCAGCCACGTGATCAGTGCATGATCAATTACGTGATCAGTGCATGATCAGTCACGTGATCAGTGCATGGTAGCTACGTGATCATTGCATGATCAGCCACGTGATCAGTGCATGATAGCCACGTGATCAGTGCATGATAGCCACGTGATCAGTGCATGATCAGTCATGTGATACGTGTGTGATCAGCCACGTGATCAGTGCATGATATCCACGTGATCAGTGCATGACAGCCACGTGATCAGTGCATGAGAGCCACGTGATCAGTGCATGATCAGTCACGTGATACATGTGTGATCAGCCACGTGATCAGTGCATGATGAGCCACGTGATCAGTGCAGGATCAATTACGTGATCAGTGCATGATCAGTCACGTGACCAGTACATGGTTGCTACGTGATCGTTGCATGATCAGCCACGTGAGCAGAGCATGATAGCCACGTGATCAGTGCATGATCAGTCACGTGATCAGTACATGATCAGTCACGTGAACAGTGCATGATCATTTACGTGATCTGTGCATGATCAGTCACGTGACCAGTATATGGTACTACGTGATCATTCCATGACGAGCCACGTGAGCAGTGCATGATAGCCACGTGATGTGTGCATGAGTTACGTGAGCAGAGTATGATCAGCCACGTGATCAGTGCATGAGTGCCACGTGATCAGTGCATGATATGTCACGTGACAGTGTGTGATCAGCCACGTGATCAGTGCATGATCAGCCACGTGATCAGTGCATGGTCAGACACGTGAACAGTGTATGATCAGCCACGTGATCAGTGCATGATATCCAAGTGATCAGTGCATGATCATCACGTGATCAGTGTATGATCAGCCACGTGAACAGTGCATGCTCAGTCACGTGATCAGGGCCTGCTGAGCTGCGTGATTACTGTCTGCTCATCTGCTTGACAATTGCCAGCTGAGCTGCACGATTCCTGCCTGTCATCTGCTTGACAATTGCCAGCTGTGCTGCGTAATTCCTGCCTGCTCAGCTGCTTGATTATTGCCAGCTGAGCAGCATGATTCCTCACACCTGAGTTCCATGATTATTGCCTGCTGACTGTTTGATTCGTGCCTACTCAGCTCTTTGTTTATTGCCTCCAGAGGCACATGATCAGTGTATGATAGCAAACATGATCAGCGCATGATCAGTCACATGATCAGCGCCATTAAGTCACGTGATCACTACATGATAGTCATGTGATCAGTCCATGCTCAGTCACGGTATCAGTGCATGATCAGCCACGTGATCAGTGCATGATCTGTCACATGATTAGTGTATGATCATCCACGTGATCAGTGCATGGGCAGTCATGTGATCAGTGCATGATATAGACGTGATCAGTGCATGATCAGTCTCGTGATCAGTGCATGATCAGCCACGTGATCAGTGCATGATCAGTCACGTGATCAGTGTATGATCAGCCACGTGATCAGTGCATGATAGCCACGTGATCAGTGCATGATCAGTCACGTGATCAGTGCATGATCAGTCACGTGATCAGTGCATGATCAGTCACGTGATCAGTGCATGATCAGTCACGTGATCAGTGCATGATCAGCCACGTGATCAGTGCATGATCAGCCACGTGATCAGTGCATGATCAGCCACGTGATCAGTGCATGATCAGTCACGTGATCAGTGCATGATCAGTCACGTGATCAGTGCATGATCAGTCACGTGATCAGTACATGGTAGCTACGTGATCAGTGCATGATCAGCCACGTGATCAGTGCATGATAGCCACGTGATCAGTGCATGATCAGTCACGTGATCAGTGCATGATCAGTCACGTGATCAGTGCATGGTAGCTACGTGATCAGTGCATGATCAGCCACGTGATCAGTGCATGATAGCCACGTGATCAGTGCATGATCAGCCACGTGATCAGTGCATGATCAGTCACGTGATCAGTGCATGATCAGCCACGTGATCAGTGCATGATCAGCCACGTGATCAGTGCATGTCAGCCACGTGATCAGTGCATGATAGCCACGTGATCAGTGCATGATCAGTCACGTGATCAGTGCATGATCAGTCACGTGATCAGTGTATGATCAGCCACGTGAACAGTGCATGCTCAGTCACGTGATCAGGGCCTGCTGAGCTGCGTGATTACTGTCTGCTCATCTGCTTGACAATTGCCAGCTGAGCTGCACGATTCCTGCCTGTCATCTGCTTGACAATTGCCAGCTGTGCTGCGTAATTCCTGCCTGCTCAGCTGCTTGATTATTGCCAGCTGAGCAGCATGATTTCTCACAGCTGAGTTCCATGATTATAGCCTGCTGACTGATTCGTGCCTACTCAGCTCTTTGTTCATTGCCTCCAGAGGCACATGATCAGTGTATGACACCAAACATGATCAGCACATGATCAGTCACATGATCAGTGCATGATAAGCCACGTGATCAGTGCATGATCAGTCACGTGATCAGTGCATGATCAGTCACGTGATCAGTGCATGATAGCTGCGTGATCAGTGCATGATCAGCCACGTGATCAGTGCATGAGCCACGTGATCAGTGCATGATCAGTCACGTGATCAGTGCATGATCAGCCACGTGATCAGTGCATGATCAGCCACGTGATCAGTGCATGATCAGTCACGTGATCAGTGCATGATCAGCCACGTGATCAGTGCATGATCAGCCACGTGATCAGTGCATGATCAGTCACGTGATCAGTGCATGATCAGCCACGTGATCAGTGCATGATCAGTCACGTGATCAGTGCATGATCAGTCACGTGATCAGTGCATGATAGCCACGTGATCAGTGCATGATCAGCCACGTGATCAGTGCATGATAGCCACGTGATCAGTGCATGATAGCCACGTGATCAGTGCATGATCAGTCACGTGATAGTGCATGATCAGCCACGTGATCAGTGCATGATAGCCACGTGATCAGTGCATGATAGCCACGTGATCAGTGCATGATAGTCACGTGATCAGTGCATGATCAGTCACGTGATCAGTGTGTGATCAGCCACGTGATCAGTGCATGATCAGCCACGTGATCAGTGCATGATCAATTACGTGATCAGTGCATGATCAGTCACGTGATCAGTGCATGGCAGCTACGTGATCATTGCATGATCAGCCACGTGATCAGTGCATGATACCACGTGATCAGTGCATGATAGCCACGTGATCAGTGCATGAGAGCCACGTGATCAGTGCATGATCAGTCACGTGATACATGTGTGATCAGCCACGTGATCAGTGCATGATGAGCCACGTGATCAGTGCATGATCAATTACGTGATCAGTGCATGATCAGTCACGTGACCAGTACATGGTTGCTACGTGATCAGTGCATGATCAGCCACGTGAGCAGTGCATGATAGCCACGTGATCAGTGCATGATCAGTCACGTGATCAGTGCATGATCAGTCACGTGAACAGTGCATGATCATTTACGTGATCTGTGCATGATCAGTCACGTGACCAGTATATGGTAGCTACGTGATCATTCCATGACGAGCCACGTGAGCAGTGCATGATAGCCACGTGATGTGTGCATGATCAGTTACGTGAGCAGAGTATGATCAGCCACGTGATCAGTGCATGAGTGCCACGTGATCAGTGCATGATATGTCACGTGACAGGTGTGTGATCAGCCACGTGAACAGTGCATGTTCAGCCACGTGATCAGTGCATGATAGCCACGTGATCAGTGCATGATCAGTTACGTGAGCAGTGTATGATCAGCCACGTGATCAGTGCATGGTCAGACACGTGAACAGTGTATGATCAGCCACGTGATCAGTGCATGATATCCACGTGATCAGTGCATGATCATCACGTGATCAGTGTATGATCAGCCACGTGAACAGTGCATGCTCAGTCACGTGATCAGGGCCTGCTGAGCTGCGTGATTACTGTCTGCTCATCTGCTTGACAATTGCCAGCTGAGCTGCATGATTCCTGCCTGTCATCTGCTTGACAATTGCCAGCTGTGCTGTATAATTCCTGCCTGCTCAGCTGCTTGATTATTGCCAGCTGAGCAGCATGATTCCTCACACCTGAGTTCCATGATTATTGCCTGCTGACTGTTTGATTCGTGCCTACTCAGCTCTTTGTTTATTGCCTCCAGAGGCACATGATCAGTGTATGATAGCAAACATGATCAGCGCATGATCAGTCACATGATCAGTGCCATTAAGTCACGTGATCACTACATGATAGTCATGTGATCAGTCCATGCTCAGTCACGGTATCAGTGCATGATCAGCCACGTGATCAGTGCATGATCTGTCACATGATCAGTGCATGATCATCCACGTGATCAGTGCATGATCAGTCACGTGATCAGTGCATGGTTGCTACGTGATCGTGCATGATCAGCCACGTGATCAGTGCATGATAGCCACGTGATCAGTGCATGATCAGTCACGTGATCAGTACATGATCAGTCACGTGAACAGTGCATGATCATTTACGTGATCAGTGCATGATCAGTCACGTGACCAGTATATGGTAGCTACGTGATCATTCCATGACAGCCACGTGAGCAGTGCATGATAGCCACGTGATGTGTGCATGAGTTACGTGAGCAGAGTATGATCAGCCACGTGATCAGTGCATGAGTGCCACGTGATCAGTGCATGATATGTCACGTGACAGTGTGTGATCAGCCACGTGATCAGTGCATGATCAGCCACGTGATCAGTGCATGATCAGCCACGTGATCAGTGCATGATCAGCCACGTGATCAGTGCATGATCAGTCACGTGATCAGTGTATGATCAGCCACGTGATCAGTGCATGGTCAGACACGTGAACAGTGTATGATCAGCCACGTGATCAGTGCATGATATCCAAGTGATCAGTGCATGATCATCACGTGATCAGTGTATGATCAGCCACGTGAACAGTGCATGCTCAGTCACGTGATCAGGGCCTGCTGAGCTGCGTGATTACTGTCTGCTCATCTGCTTGACAATTGCCAGCTGAGCTGCACGATTCCTGCCTGTCATCTGCTTGACAATTGCCAGCTGTGCTGCGTAATTCCTGCCTGCTCAGCTGCTTGATTATTGCCAGCTGAGCAGCATGATTCCTCACAGCTGAGTTCCATGATTATTGCCTGCTGACTGTTTGATTCGTGCCTACTCAGCTCTTTGTTTATTGCCTCCAGAGGCACATGATCAGTGTATGATAGCAAACATGATCAGCGCATGATCAGTCACATGATCAGCGCCATTAAGTCACGTGATCACTACATGATAGTCATGTGATCAGTCCATGCTCAGTCACGGTATCAGTGCATGATCAGCCACGTGATCAGTGCATGATCTGTCACATGATTAGTGTATGATCATCCACGTGATCAGTGCATGGCAGTCATGTGATCAGTGCATGATATAGACGTGATCAGTGCATGATCAGTCGTGATCAGTGCATGATCAGCCACGTGATCAGTGCATGATCAGCCACGTGATCAGTGCATGATCATCAGTGTGATCAGTGCATGATCAGTCACGTGATCAGTGTGCATCACGTTGCATGATCAGCCACGTGATCATGATGTGATCAGTGCATGATCAGTCACGTGATCAGTGCATGATCAGTCACGTGATCAGTGCATGATCAGTCACGTGATCAGTGCATGATCAGCCACGTGATCAGTGCATGATAGCCACGTGATCAGTGCATGATCAGTCACGTGATCAGTGCATGATCAGTCACGTGATCAGTGCATGATCAGTCACGTGATCAGTGCATGATCAGTCACGTGATCAGTGCATGATCAGCCACGTGATCAGTGCATGATCAGCCACGTGATCAGTGCATGATCAGCCACGTGATCAGTGCATGATCAGTACGTGATCAGTGCATGATCAGTCACGTGATCAGTGCATGATCAGTCACGTGACCAGTACATGGTAGCTACGTGATCATTGCATGATCAGCCACGTGATCAGTGCATGATAGCCACGTGATCAGTGCATGATCAGTCACGTGATCAGTGCATGATCAGTCACGTGATCAGTGCATGGTAGCTGCGTGATCATGCATGATCAGCCACGTGATCAGTGCATGATAGCCACGTGATCAGTGCATGATCAGCCACGTGATCAGTGCATGATCAGTCACGTGATCAGTGCATGATCAGCCACGTGATCAGTGCATGATCAGCCACGTGATCAGTGCATGTCAGCCACGTGATCAGTGCATGATCAGCCACGTGATCAGTGCATGATCAGTCACGTGATCAGTGCATGATCAGTCACGTGATCAGTGTGTGATCAGCCACGTGAACAGTGCATGCTCAGTCACGTGATCAGGGCCTGCTGAGCTGCGTGATTACTGTCTGCTCATCTGCTTGACAATTGCCAGCTGAGCTGCACGATTCCTGCCTGTCATCTGCTTGACAATTGCCAGCTGTGCTGCGTAATTCCTGCCTGCTCAGCTGCTTGATTATTGCCAGCTGAGCAGCATGATTCCTCACAGCTGAGTTCCATGATTATAGCCTGCTGACTGATTCGTGCCTACTCAGCTCTTTGTTCATTGCCTCCAGAGGCACATGATCAGTGTATGATAGCAAACATGATCAGCACATCACATGATCAGTGCATGATAAGCCACGTGATCAGTGCATGATCAGTCACGTGATCAGTGCATGATCAGTCACGTGATCAGTGCATGGTAGCTGCGTGATCAGTGCATGATCAGCCACGTGATCAGTGCATGATGCCACGTGATCAGTGCATGATCAGTCACGTGATCAGTGCATGATCAGCCACGTGATCAGTGCATGATCAGCCACGTGATCAGTGCATGATCAGTCACGTGACAGTGTATGATCAGCCACGTGATCAGTGCATGATCAGCCACGTGATCAGTGCATGATCAGTCACGTGATCAGTGCATGATCAGTCACGTGATCAGTGCATGATCAGTCACGTGATCAGTGCATGATCAGTCACGTGACCAGTGCATGGTAGCTACGTGATCAGTGCATGATCAGCCACGTGATCAGTGCATGATAGCCACGTGATCAGTGCATGATAGCCACGTGATCAGTGCATGATCAGTCACGTGATCAGTGCATGATCAGCCACGTGATCAGTGCATGATCAGCCACGTGATCAGTGCATGATCAGCCACGTGATCAGTGCATGATAGTCACGTGATCAGTGCATGATCAGTCACGTGATCAGTGTGATCAGCCACGTGATCAGTGCATGATCAGCCACGTGATCAGTGCATGATCAATTACGTGATCAGTGCATGATCAGTCACGTGATCAGTGCATGGCAGCTACGTGATCAGTGCATGATCAGCCACGTGATCAGTGCATGATACCACGTGATCAGTGCATGATAGCCACGTGATCAGTGCATGAGAGCCACGTGATCAGTGCATGATCAGTCACGTGATACATGTGTGATCAGCCACGTGATCAGTGCATGATGAGCCACGTGATCAGTGCAGGATCAATTACGTGATCAGTGCATGATCAGTCACGTGACCAGTACATGGTTGCTACGTGATCATTGCATGATCAGCCACGTGAGCAGAGCATGATAGCCACGTGATCAGTGCATGATCAGTCACGTGATCAGTACATGATCAGTCACGTGAACAGTGCATGATCATTTACGTGATCTGTGCATGATCAGTCACGTGACCAGTATATGGTAGCTACGTGATCATTCCATGACGAGCCACGTGAGCAGTGCATGATAGCCACGTGATGTGTGCATGATCAGTTACGTGATCAGTGCATGATCAGCCACGTGATCAGTGCATGAGTGCCACGTGATCAGTGCATGATATGTCACGTGACAGGTGTGTGATCAGCCACGTGAACAGTGCATGTTCAGCCACGTGATCAGTGCATGATCAGCCACGTGATCAGTGCATGATCAGCCACGTGATCAGTGCATGATCAGTTACGTGAGCAGTGTATGATCAGCCTACGTGATCAGTGCATGGTCAGACACGTGAACAGTGTATGATCAGCCACGTGATCAGTGCATGATATCCAAGTGATCAGTGCATGATCATCACGTGATCAGTGTATGATCAGCCACGTGAACAGTGCATGCTCAGTCACGTGATCAGGGCCTGCTGAGCTGCGTGATTACTGTCTGCTCATCTGCTTGACAATTGCCAGCTGAGCTGCACGATTCCTGCCTGTCATCTGCTTGACAATTGCCAGCTGTGCTGCGTAATTCCTGCCTGCTCAGCTGCTTGATTATTGCCAGCTGAGCAGCATGATTCCTCACACCTGAGTTCCATGATTATTGCCTGCTGACTGTTTGATTCGTGCCTACTCAGCTCTTTGTTTATTGCCTCCAGAGGCACATGATCAGTGTATGATAGCAAACATGATCAGCGCATGATCAGTCACATGATCAGCGCCATTAAGTCACGTGATCACTACATGATAGTCATGTGATCAGTCCATGCTCAGTCACGGTATCAGTGCATGATCAGCCACGTGATCAGTGCATGATCTGTCACAATGATTAGTGTATGATCATCCACGTGATCAGTGCATGGGCAGTCATGTGATCAGTGCATGATATAGACGTGATCAGTGCATGATCAGTCTCGTGATCAGTGCATGATAGCCACGTGATCAGTGCATGATCAGTCACGTGATCAGTGCATGATCAGCACGTGATCAGTACATGATAGTCACGTGATCAGTGCATGATCAGCCACGTGATCAGTGCATGATCAGCCACGTGATCAGTGCATGATCAGTCACGTGATCAGTGCATGATCAGTCACGTGACCAGTACATGGTAGCTACGTGATCATTGCATGATCAGCCACGTGAGCAGTGCATGATAGCCACGTGATCAGTGCATGATCAGTCACGTGATCAGTGCATGATCAGTCACGTGATCAGTGCATGATCAGGCACGTGATCAGTGCATGATCAGCCACGTGATCAGTGCATGATAGCCACGTGATCAGTGCATGATCAGTCACGTGATCAGTGCATGATCAGTCACGTGATCAGTGCATGATCAGTCACATCAGTGCATGATCAGTCACGTGATCAGTGCATGATCAGCCACGTGATCAGTGCATGATCAGCCACGTGATCAGTGCATGATCAGCCACGTGATCAGTGCATGATCAGTACGTGATCAGTGCATGATCAGTCACGTGATCAGTGCATGATCAGTCACGTGACCAGTACATGGTAGCTACGTGATCATTGCATGATCAGCCACGTGATAGTGCATGATAGCCACGTGATCAGTGCATGATCAGTCACGTGATCAGTGCATGATCAGTCACGTGATCAGTGCATGGTAGCTGCGTGATCAGTGCATGATCAGCCACGTGATCAGTGCATGATAGCCACGTGATCAGTGCATGATCAGCCACGTGATCAGTGCATGATCAGTCACGTGATCAGTGCATGATCAGCCACGTGATCAGTGCATGATCAGCCACGTGATCAGTGCATGTCAGCCACGTGATCAGTGCATGATCAGCCACGTGATCAGTGCATGATCAGTCACGTGATCAGTGCATGATCAGTCACGTGATCAGTGTATGATCAGCCACGTGAACAGTGCATGCTCAGTCACGTGATCAGGGCCTGCTGAGCTGCGTGATTACTGTCTGCTCATCTGCTTGACAATTGCCAGCTGAGCTGCACGATTCCTGCCTGTCATCTGCTTGACAATTGCCAGCTGTGCTGCGTAATTCCTGCCTGCTCATCTGCTTGATTATTGCCAGCTGAGCAGCATGATTTCTCACAGCTGAGTTCCATGATTATTGCCTGCTGACTGATTCGTGCCTACTCAGCTCTTTGTTCATTGCCTCCAGAGGCACATGATCAGTGTATGACACCAAACATGATCAGTGCATGATCAGTCACATGATCAGTGCATGATAAGCCACGTGATCAGTGCATGATCAGTCACGTGATCAGTGCATGATCAGTCACGTGATCAGTGCATGGTAGCTGCGTGATCAGTGCATGATCAGCCACGTGATCAGTGCATGATGCCACGTGATCAGTGCATGATCAGTCACGTGATCAGTGCATGATCAGCCACGTGATCAGTGCATGATCAGCCACGTGATCAGTGCATGATCAGTCACGTGACAGTGCATGATCAGCCACGTGATCAGTGCATGATCAGCCACGTGATCAGTGCATGATCAGTCACGTGATCAGTGCATGATCAGTCACGTGATCAGTGCATGATCAGTTACGTGATCAGTGCATGATCAGTCACGTGATCAGTGCATGATAGCCACGTGATCAGTGCATGATCAGCCACGTGATCAGTGCATGATAGCCACGTGATCAGTGCATGATAGCCACGTGATCAGTGCATGATCAGTCACGTGATACATGTGTGATCAGCCACGTGATCAGTGCATGATGAGCCACGTGATCAGTGCAGGATCAATTACGTGATCAGTGCATGATCAGTCACGTGACCAGTACATGGTTGCTACGTGATCATTGCATGATCAGCCACGTGAGCAGTGCATGATAGCCACGTGATCAGTGCATGATCAGTCACGTGATCAGTACATGATCAGTCACGTGAACAGTGCATGATCATTTACGTGATCAGTGCATGATCAGTCACGTGACCAGTATATGGTAGCTACGTGATCATTCCATGACGAGCCACGTGAGCAGTGCATGATAGCCACGTGATGTGTGCATGATCAGTTACGTGAGCAGAGTATGATCAGCCACGTGATCAGTGCATGAGTGCCACGTGATCAGTGCATGATATGTCACGTGACAGGTGTGTGATCAGCCACGTGAACAGTGCATGTTCAGCCACGTGATCAGTGCATGATAGCCACGTGATCAGTGCATGATCAGTTACGTGAGCAGTGTATGATCAGCCACGTGATCAGTGCATGGTCAGACACGTGAACAGTGTATGATCAGCCACGTGATCAGTGCATGATATCCACGTGATCAGTGCATGATCATCACGTGATCAGTGTATGATCAGCCACGTGAACAGTGCATGCTCAGTCACGTGATCAGGGCCTGCTGAGCTGCGTGATTACTGTCTGCTCATCTGCTTGACAATTGCCAGCTGAGCTGCATGATTCCTGCCTGTCATCTGCTTGACAATTGCCAGCTGTGCTGCGTAATTCCTGCCTGCTCAGCTGCTTGATTATTGCCAGCTGAGCAGCATGATTCCTCACAGCTGAGTTCCATGATTATTGCCTGCTGACTGTTTGATTCGTGCCTACTCAGCTCTTTGTTTATTGCCTCCAGAGGCACATGATCAGTGTATGATAGCAAACATGATCAGCGCATGATCAGTCACATGATCAGCGCCATTAAGTCACGTGATCACTACATGATAGTCATGTGATCAGTCCATGCTCAGTCACGGTATCAGTGCATGATCAGCCACGTGATCAGTGCATGATCTGTCACAAGATTAGTGTATGATCATCCACGTGATCAGTGCATGATCAGTCACGTGATCAGTGCATGATTGCTACGTGATCAGTGCATGATCAGCCACGTGATCAGTGCATGATAGCCACGTGATCAGTGCATGATCAGTCACGTGATCAGTGCATGATCAGTCACGTGAACAGTGCATGATCAGCTACGTGATCTTTGCATGATCAGTCACGTGACCAGTATATGGTAGCTACGTGATCATTCCATGATCAGCCACGTGATCAGTGCATGATAGCCACGTGATGTGTGCATGAGTTACGTGATCAGAGCATGATCAGCCACGTGATCAGTGCATGAGTGCCACGTGATCAGTGCATGATAGTCACGTGATCAGTGTGTGATCAGCCACGTGATCAGTGCATGATCAGCCACGTGATCAGTGCATGATCAGCCACGTGATCAGTGCATGATCAGCCACGTGATCAGTGCATGATCAGTCACGTGATCAGTGTATGATCAGCCACGTGATCAGTGCATGATCAGACACGTGATCAGTGTATGATCAGCCACGTGATCAGTGCATGATATCCACGTGATCAGTGCATGATCATCACGTGATCAGTGTATGATCAGCCACGTGAACAGTGCATGCTCAGTCACGTGATCAGGGCCTGCTGAGCTGCGTGATTACTGTCTGCTCATCTGCTTGACAATTGCCAGCTGAGCTGCACGATTCCTGCCTGTCATCTGCTTGACAATTGCCAGCTGTGCTGCGTAATTCCTGCCTGCTCAGCTGCTTGATTATTGCCAGCTGAGCAGCATGATTCCTCACACCTGAGTTCCATGATTATTGCCTGCTGACTGTTTGATTCGTGCCTACTCAGCTCTTTGTTTATTGCCTCCAGAGGCACATGATCAGTGTATGATAGCAAACATGATCAGCGCATGATCAGTCACATGATCAGCGCCATTAAGTCACGTGATCACTACATGATAGTCATGTGATCAGTCCATGCTCAGTCACGGTATCAGTGCATGATCAGCCACGTGATCAGTGCATGATCTGTCACGTGATTAGTGTATGATCATCCACGTGATCAGTGCATGGGCAGTCATGTGATCAGTGCATGATATAGACGTGATCAGTGCATGATCAGTCTCGTGATCAGTGCATGATCAGCCACGTGATCAGTGCATGATCAGCCACGTGATCAGTGCATGATAGCCGTGATCAGTGCATGATCAGTCACGTGATCAGTGCATGATCAGCCACGTGATCAGTGCATGATCAGCCACGTGATCAGTGCATGATCAGTCACGTGATCAGTGCATGATCAGTCACGTGACCAGTACATGGTAGCTACGTGATCAGTGCATGATCAGCCACGTGATCAGTGCATGATAGCCACGTGATCAGTGCATGATCAGTCACGTGATCAGTGCATGATCAGTCACGTGATCAGTGCATGATCAGTCACGTGATCAGTGCATGATCAGCCACGTGATCAGTGCATGATCAGTCACGTGATCAGTGCATGATCAGCCACGTGATCAGTGCATGATCAGTCACATGATCAGTGCATGATCAGTCACGTGATCAGTGCATGATCAGCCACGTGATCAGTGCATGATCAGCCACGTGATCAGTGCATGATCAGCCACGTGATCAGTGCATGATCAGCCACGTGATCAGTGCATGATCAGTCACGTGATCAGTGCATGATCATTCACGTGATCAGTACATGGTAGCTACGTGATCAGTGCATGATCAGCCACGTGATCAGTGCATGATAGCCACGTGATCAGTGCATGATCAGTCACGTGATCAGTGCATGATCAGCCACGTGATCAGTGCATGAGTGCCACGTGATCAGTGCATGATCAGTCACGTGACAGTGCATGATCAGCCACGTGATCAGTGCATGATCAGCCACGTGATCAGTGCATGATCAGTCACGTGATCAGTGCATGATCAGCCACGTGATCAGTGCATGATCAGCCACGTGATCAGTGCATGATCAGTCACGTGATCAGTGCATGATCAGTCACGTGATCAGTGCATGATCAGTTACGTGATCAGTGCATGATCAGTCACGTGATCAGTGCATGGTAGCTACGTGATCAGTGCATGATCAGCCACGTGATCAGTGCATGATAGCCACGTGATCAGTGCATGATCAGTCACGTGATATGTGTGTGATCAGCCACGTGATCAGTGCATGTCAGCCACGTGATCAGTGCATGATAGCCACGTGATCAGTGCATGATATTTACGTGATCAGTGCATGATCAGTCACGTGATAGTGCATGATCAGCCACGTGATCAGTGCATGATCAGCCACGTGATCAGTGCATGATCAGTTACGTGATCAGTGCATGATCAGTCACGTGATCAGTGCATGGCAGCTACGTGATCAGTGCATGATCAGCCACGTGATCAGTGCATGATACCACGTGATCAGTGCATGATAGCCACGTGATCAGTGCATGAGAGCCACGTGATCAGTGCATGATCAGTCACGTGATACATGTGTGATCAGCCACGTGATCAGTGCATGATGAGCCACGTGATCAGTGCATGATCAATTACGTGATCAGTGCATGATCAGTCACGTGACCAGTACATGGTTGCTACGTGATCAGTGCATGATCAGCCACGTGATCAGTGCATGATAGCCACGTGATCAGTGCATGATCAGTCACGTGATCAGTGCATGATCAGTCACGTGAACAGTGCATGATCATTGACGTGATCTGTGCATGATCAGTCACGTGACCAGTATATGGTAGCTACGTGATCATTCCATGACGAGCCACGTAAGCAGTGCATGATAGCCACGTGATGTGTGCATGATCAGTTACGTGAGCAGAGTATGATCAGTTACGTGATCAGTGCATGAGTGCCACGTGATCAGTGCATGATATGTCACGTGACAGTGTGTGATCAGCCACGTGATCAGTGCATGATCAGCCACGTGATCAGTGCATGATAGCCACGTGATCAGTGCATGATCAGTTACGTGAGCAGTGCATGATCAGCCACGTGATCAGTGCATGGTCAGACACGTGAACATTGTATGATCAGCCACGTGATCAGTGCATGATATCCACGTGATCAGTGCATGATCATCACGTGATCAGTGTATGATCAGCCACGTGAACAGTGCATGCTCAGTCACGTGATCAGGGCCTGCTGAGCTGCGTGATTACTGTCTGCTCATCTGCTTGACAATTGCCAGCTGAGCTGCATGATTCCTGCCTGTCATCTGCTTGACAATTGCCAGCTGTGCTGTATAATTCCTGCCTGCTCAGCTGCTTGATTATTGCCAGCTGAGCAGCATGATTCCTCACACCTGAGTTCCATGATTATTGCCTGCTGACTGTTTGATTCGTGCCTACTCAGCTCTTTGTTTATTGCCTCCAGAGGCACATGATCAGTGTATGATAGCAAACATGATCAGCGCATGATCAGTCACATGATCAGTGCCATTAAGTCACGTGATCACTACATGATAGTCATGTGATCAGTCCATGCTCAGTCACGGTATCAGTGCATGATCAGCCACGTGATCAGTGCATGATCAGTCACGTGATCAGTGCATGATAGCTACGTGATCAGTGCATGATCAGCCACGTGATCAGTGCATGATAGCCACGTGATCAGTGCATGATCAGCCACGTGATCAGTGCATGATCAGCCACGTGATCAGTGCATGATGCCACGTGATCAGTGCATGATCAGTCACGTGACAGTGCATGATCAGCCACGTGATCAGTGCATGATCAGCCACGTGATCAGTGCATGATCAGCCACGTGATCAGTGCATGATCAGCCACGTGATCAGTGCATGATCAGCCACGTGATCAGTGCATGATCAGCCACGTGATCAGTGCATGATCAGCCACGTGATCAGTGCATGATCAGTTACGTGATCAGTGCATGATCAGCCACGTGATCAGTGCATGATCAGCCACGTGATCAGTGCATGATCAGCCACGTGATCAGTGCATGATAGCCACGTGATCAGTGCATGATCAGTCACGTGATCAGTGTATGATCAGCCACGTGATCAGTGCATGGTCAGACACGTGAACAGTGTATGATCAGCCACGTGATCAGTGCATGATATCCAAGTGATCAGTGCATGATCAATCACGTGATCAGTGTATGATCAGCCACGTGAACAGTGCATGCTCAGTCACGTGATCTGGGCCTGCTGAGCTGCGTGATTACTGTCTGCTCATCTGCTTGACAATTGCCAGCTGAGCTGCACGATTCCTGCCTGTCATCTGCTTGACAATTGCCAGCTGTGCTGCGTAATTCCTGCCTGCTCAGCTGCTTGATTATTGCCAGCTGAGCAGCATGATTCCTCACACCTGAGTTCCATGATTATTGCCTGCTGACTGTTTGATTCGTGCCTACTCAGCTCTTTGTTTATTGCCTCCAGAGGCACATGATCAGTGTATGATAGCAAACATGATCAGCGCATGATCAGTCACATGATCAGCGCCATTAAGTCACGTGATCACAACATGATAGTCATGTGATCAATCCATGCTCAGTCACGGTATCAGTGCATGATCAGCCACGTGATCAGTGCATGATCTGTCACATGATTAGTGTATGATCATCCACGTGATCAGTGCATGGGCAGTCATGTGATCAGTGCATGATATAGACGTGATCAGTGCATGATCAGTCTCGTGATCAGTGCATGATAGCCACGTGATCAGTGCATGATCAGTCACCTGATGGGTGTATGATCATTCATGTGACCTGTACATGGTAGCTACATGATCATTCCATGATCAGCCACGTGAGTAGTGCATGATAGCCACGTGATCAGTGCATGATCAGTCACGTGATCAGTGCATGATCAGTCATGTGACCAGTACATGGTAGCTGCGTGATCATGCATGATCAGCCACGTGAGCAGTGCATGATAGCCACGTGATCAGTGCATGATCAGACACGTGATCAGTGCATGATCAGTCACGTGATCAGTGCATGATCAGCCACGTGATCAGTGCATGATCAGTTACGTGATCAGTGCATGATAGCCACGTGATCAGTGCATGATCAGTCACGTGATCAGTGCATGATCAGTCACGTGATCAGTACATGATAGCTACGTGATCAGTGCATGATCAGCCACGTGATCAGTGCATGATAGCCACGTGATCAGTGCATGATCAGTCACGTGATCAGTGCATGATCAGTCACGTGACCAGTACATGGTAGCTACGTGATCGTTGCATGATCAGCCACGTGAGCAGTGCATGATAGCCACGTGATCAGTGCATGATCAGTCACGTGATCAGTACATGATCAGTCACGTGAACAGTGCATGATCATTTACGTGATCTGTGCATGATCAGTCACGTGACCAGTATATGGTTGCTACGTGATCATTCCATGACGAGCCACGTGAGCAGTGCATGATAGCCACGTGATGTGTGCATGAGTTACGTGAGCAGAGTATGATCAGCCACGTGATCAGTGCATGAGTGCCACGTGATCAGTGCATGATATGTCACGTGACAGGAGTGTGATCAGCCACGTGAACAGTGCATGTTCAGCCACGTGATCAGTGCATGATAGCCACGTGATCAGTGCATGATCAGTTACGTGAGCAGTGTATGATCAGCCACGTGATCAGTGCATGGTCAGACACGTGAACAGTGTATGATCAGCCACGTGATCAGTGCATGATATCCAAGTGATCAGTGCATGATCATCACGTGATCAGTGTATGATCAGCCACGTGAACAGTGCATGCTCAGTCACGTGATCAGGGCCTGCTGAGCTGCGTGATTACTGTCTGCTCATCTGCTTGACAATTGCCAGCTGAGCTGCACGATTCCTGCCTGTCATCTGCTTGACAATTGCCAGCTGTGCTGCGTAATTCCTGCCTGCTCAGCTGCTTGATTATTGCCAGCTGAGCAGCATGATTCCTCACACCTGAGTTCCATGATTATTGCCTGCTGACTGTTTGATTCGTGCCTACTCAGCTCTTTGTTTATTGCCTCCAGAGGCACATGATCAGTGTATGATAGCAAACATGATCAGCGCATGATCAGTCACATGATCAGCGCCATTAAGTCACGTGATCACTACATGATAGGCATGTGATCAGTCCATGCTCAGTCACGGTATCAGTGCATGATCAGCCACGTGATCAGAGCATGATCTGTCACAAGATTAGTGTATGATCATCCACGTGATCAGTGCATGGGCAGTCATGTGATCAGTGCATGATATAGACGTGATCAGTGCATGATCAGTCTCGTGATCAGTGCATGATAGCCACGTGATCAGTGCATGATCAGTCACCTGATGGGTGTATGATCCTTCACGTGACCTGTACATGGTAGTTACATGAACATTGCATGATCAGCCACGTCAGTAGTGCATGATAGACACGTGATCACTGAATGATCAGTCACATGATCAGTGCATGATCAGTCATGTGACCAGTACATGGTAGCTGCGTGATCATGCATGATCAGCCACGTGAGCAGTGCATGATAGCCACGTGATCAGTGCATGATCAGACACGTGATCAGTGCATGATCAGTCACGTGATCAGTGCATGATCAGCCACGTGTCAGTGCATGACCAGGCACGTGATCAGTGTATGTCCAGCCAGTGATCAGTGCATGATAGCCACGTGATCAGTGCATGATCAGTCACGTGATCAGTGCATGATCAGTTACGTGATCAGTGCATGATCAGCCACGTGATCAGTGCATGATCAGCCACATGATCAGTGCATGATCAATTACGTGATCAGTGCATGATCAGTCACGTGACCAGTACATGGTAGCTACGTGATCATTGCATGATCAGCCACGTGATCAGTGCATGATAGCCACGTGATCAGTGCATGATAGCCACGTGATCAGTGCATGATCAGCCACGTGATCAGTGCATGATAGCCACGTGATCAGTGCATGATCATCACGTGATCAGTGCATGATCAGCCACGTGATCAGTGCATGAGTGCCACGTGATCAGTGCATGATATGTCACGTGACAGTGTGTGATCAGCCACGTGATCAGTGCATGATCAGCCACGTGATCAGTGCATGATAGCCACGTGATCAGTGCATGATCAGCCACGTGATCAGTGCATGATCAGGCACGTGATCAGTGCATGTCCAGCCACGTGATCAGTGCATGATAGCCACGTGATCAGTGCATGATCAGTCACGTGATCAGTGCATGATCAGTTACGTGATCAGTGCATGATCAGCCACGTGATCAGTGCATGATCAGCCACGTGATCAGTGCATGATCAATTACGTGATCAGTGCATGATCAGTCACGTGACCAGTACATGGTAGTACGTGATCATTGCATGATCAGCCACGTGATCAGTGCATGATAGCCACGTGATCAGTGCATGATCAGTCACGTGATCAGTGTGTGATCAGCCACGTGATCAGTGCATGATCAGCCACGTGATCAGTGCATGATCAGTCACGTGATCAGTACATGGTTGCCACGTGATCAGTGCATGATCAGCCACGTGATCAGTGCATGATAGCCACGTGATCAGTGCATGATCAGTCACGTGATCAGTGCATGATCAGTCACGTGATCAGTGCATGATCAGCCACGTGATCAGTGCATGATCAGTCACGTGATCAGTGCATGATAGCTACGTGATCAGTGCATGATCAGCCACGTGATCAGTGCATGATAGCCACGTGATCAGTGCATGATCAGTCACGTGATCAGTGTATGATCAGCCACGTGATCAGTGCATGAGTGCCACGTGATCAGTGCATGATAGTCACGTGACAGGTGTGTGATCAGCCACGTGATCAGTGCATGATCAGCCACGTGATCAGTGCATGATCAGCCACGTGATCAGTGCATGATCAGCCACGTGATCAGTGCATGATCAGCCACGTGATCAGTGCATGATCAGCCACGTGATCAGTGCATGATCAGCCACGTGATCAGTGCATGATCAGTTACGTGAGCAGTGTATGATCAGCCACGTGATCAGTGCATGGTCAGACATGTGAACAGTGTATGATCAGCCACGTGATCAGTGCATGATATCCAAGTGATCAGTGCATGATCATCACGTGATCAGTGTATGATCAGCCACGTGAACAGTGCATGCTCAGTCACGTGATCAGGGCCTGCTGAGCTGCGTGATTACTGTCTGCTCATCTGCTTGACAATTGCCAGCTGAGCTGCACGATTCCTGCCTGTCATCTGCTTGACAATTGTCAGCTGTGCTGCGTAATTCCTGCCTGCTCAGCTGCTTGATTATTGCCAGCTGAGCAGCATGATTCCTCACACCTGAGTTCCATGATTATTGCCTGCTGACTGTTTGATTCGTGCCTACTCAGCTCTTTGTTTATTGCCTCCAGAGGCACATGATCAGTGTATGATAGCAAACATGATCAGCGCATGATCAGTCACATGATCAGTGCCATTAAGTCACGTGATCACTACATGATAGTCATGTGATCAGTCCATGCTCAGTCACGGTATCAGTGCATGATCAGCCACGTGATCAGTGCATGATCTGTCACATGATTAGTGAATGATCATCCACGTGATCAGTGCATGGGCAGTCATGTGATCAGTGCATGATATAGACGTGAAGAGTGCATGATCAGTCTCGTGATCAGTGCATGATAGTCACGTGATCAGTGCATGATCAGTCACCTGATGGGTGTATGATCATTCACGTGACCTGTACATGGTAGCTACATGATCATTGCATGATCAGCCACGAGAGTAGTTCATGATAGCCACGTGATCAGTGCATGATCAGTCACGTGATCAGTGCATGATCAGTCATGTGACCAGTACATGGTAGCTGCGTGATCATGCATGATCAGCCACGTGATCAGTGCATGATCAGCCACGTGATCAGTGCATGATCAGTCACGTGATCAGTGCATGATCAGCCACGTGATCAGTGCATGATCAGGCACGTGATCAGTGCATGATCAGCCACGTGATCAGTGCATGATAGCCACGTGATCAGTGCATGATCAGTCACGTGATCAGTGCATGATCAGCCACGTGATCAGTGCATGATCAGCCACGTGATCAGTGCATGATCAATTACGTGATCAGTGCATGATCAGTCACGTGACCAGTGCATGGTAGCTACGTGATCATTGCATGATCAGCCACGTGATCAGTGCATGATAGCCACGTGATCAGTGCATGATCAGTCACGTGATCAGTGCATGATCAGTCACGTGATCAGTGCATGATCAGTCACGTGATCAGTGCATGATCAGTCACGTGATCAGTGCATGATCATTTACGTGATCAGTGCATGATCAGTCACGTGACCAGTATATGGTTGCTACGTGATCATTGCATGACAGCCACGTGATCAGTGCATGATAGCCACGTGATGTGTGCATGAGTTACGTGATCAGTGTATGATCAGCCACGTGATCAGTGCATGAGTGCCACGTGATCAGTGCATGATCAGTCACGTGATCAGTGTGTGATCAGCCACGTGATCAGTGCATGATCAGCCACGTGATCAGTGCATGATAGCCACGTGATCAGTGCATGATCAGTCACGTGATCAGTGCATGATCAGCCACGTGATCAGTGCATGATCAGCCACGTGATCAGTGCATGATCAGCCACGTGATCAGTGCATGATCAGTCATGTGATCAGTGCATGATATAGACGTGATCAGTGCATGATCAGTCACGTGATCAGTGCATGATAGCCACGTGATCAGTGCATGATCAGTCACGTGATCAGTGCATGATCAGTCACGTGACCAGTACATGGTAGCTACATGATCAGTGCATGATCAGCCACGTGAGTCAGTGCATGATAGCCACGTGATCAGTGCATGATCAGCCACGTGATCAGTGCATGATCAGTCACGTGATCAGTGCATGATCAGCCACGTGATCAGTGCATGATCAGTCACGTGATCAGTGCATGATCAGACGTGATCAGTGCATGATCAGTCACGTGATCAGTGCATGATCAGCCACGTGATCAGTGCATGATCAGCCACGTGATCAGTGCATGATCAGCCACGTGATCAGTGCATGATCAGTCACGTGATCAGTGCATGATCAGCCACGTGATCAGTGCATGATCAGCCACGTGATCAGTGCATGATCAGCCACGTGATCAGTGCATGATCAGTCACGTGATCAGTGCATGATAGCTACGTGATCATTGCATGATCAGCCACGTGATCAGTGCATGATAGCCACGTGATCAGTGCATGACAGCCACGTGATCAGTGCATGACAGCCACGTGATCAGTGCATGATCAGTCACGTGATACATGTGTGATCAGCCACGTGATCAGTGCATGATGAGCCACGTGATCAGTGCAGGATCAATTACGTGATCAGTGCATGATCAGTCACGTGACCAGTACATGGTTGCTACGTGATCGTTGCATGATCAGCCACGTGAGCAGAGCATGATAGCCACGTGATCAGTGCATGATCAGTCACGTGATCAGTACATGATCAGTCACGTGAACAGTGCATGATCATTTACGTGATCTTTGCATGATCAGTCACGTGACCAGTATATGGTTGCTACGTGATCATTCCATGACGAGCCACGTGAGCACTGCATGATAGCCACGTGATGTGTGCATGAGTTACGTTAGCAGAGTATGATCAGCCACGTGATCAGTGCATGAGTGCCACGTGATCAGTGCATGATATGTCACGTGACAGGTGTGTGATCAGCCACGTGAACAGTGCATGTTCAGCCACGTGATCAGTGCATGATAGCCACGTGATCAGTGCATGATCAGTTACGTGAGCAGTGTATGATCAGCCATGTGATCAGTGCATGGTCAGACACGTGAACAGTGTATGATCAGCCACGTGATCAGTGCATGATCAATCACGTGATCAGTGTATGATCAGCCACGTGAACAGTGCATGCTCAGTCACGTGATCTGGGCCTGCTGAGCTGCGTGATTACTGTCTGCTCATCTGCTTGACAATTGCCAGCTGAGCTGCACGATTCCTGCCTGTCATCTGCTTGACAATTGCCAGCTGTGCTGCGTAATTCCTGCCTGCTCAGCTGCTTGATTATTGCCAGCTGAGCAGCATGATTCCTCACACCTGAGTTCCATGATTATTGCCTGCTGACTGTTTGATTCGTGCCTACTCAGCTCTTTGTTTATTGCCTCCAGAGGCACATGATCAGTGTATGATAGCAAACATGATCAGCGCATGATCAGTCACATGATCAGCGCCATTAAGTCACGTGATCACTACATGATAGTCATGTGATCAGTCCATGCTCAGTCACGGTATCAGTGCATGATCAGCCACGTGATCAGTGCATGATCTGTCACAAGATTAGTGTATGATCATCCACGTGATCAGTGCATGGGCAGTCATGTGATCAGTGCATGATATAGACGTGAACAGTGCATGATCAGTCTCGTGATCAGTGCATGATAGCCACGTGATCAGTGCATGATCAGTCACCTGATGGGTGTATGATCATTCACGTGACCTGTACATGGTAGCTACATGATCATTGCATGATCAGCCACGTGAGTAGTGCATGATAGCCACGTGATCACTGCATGATCAGTCACGTGATCAGTGCATGATCAGTCATGTGACCAGTACATGGTAGCTGCGTGATCATGGCATGATCAGCCACGTGAGCAGTGCATGATAGCCACGTGATCAGTGCATGATCAGACACGTGATCAGTGCATGATCAGTCACGTGATCAGTGCATGATCAGCCACGTGATCAGTGCATGATAGCCACGTGATCAGTGCATGATCAGTCACGTGATCAGTGCATGATCAGTTACGTGATCAGTGCATGATCAGCCACGTGATCAGTGCATGATCAGCCACGTGATCAGTGCATGATCAATTACGTGATCAGTGCATGATCAGTCACGTGACCAGTACATGGTAGCTACGTGATCAGTGCATGATCAGCCACGTGATCAGTGCATGATAGCCACGTGATCAGTGCATGATAGCCACGTGATCAGTGCATGATCAGTCATGTGATAGTGTGTGATCAGCCACGTGATCAGTGCATGATAGTCACGTGATCAGTGCATGACAGCCACGTGATCAGTGCATGATAGCCACGTGATCAGTGCATGATCAGTCACGTGATCAGTGCATGATCAGTCACGTGATCAGTGCATGATCAGCCACGTGATCAGTGCATGATCAGTCACGTGATCAGTGCATGATATCACGTGATCAGTGCATGATCAGTCACGTGATCAGTGCATGATAGCCACGTGATCAGTGCATGATCAGTCACGTGATCAGTGCATGATCAGTCACGTGACCAGTGCATGATAGCTACGTGATCATTGCATGATCAGCCACGTGATCAGTGCATGATAGCCACGTGATCAGTGCATGATCAGTCACGTGATCAGTGCATGATCAGTCACGTGATCAGTACATGATAGCTGCGTGATCATGGCATGATCAGCCACGTGAGCAGTGCATGATAGCCACGTGATCAGTGCATGATCAGTCACGTGATCAGTGCATGATCAGTCACGTGATCAGTGCATGATCAGCCACGTGATCAGTGCATGATCAGTCACGTGATCAGTGCATGATCAGCCACGTGATCAGTGCATGATCAGCCACGTGATCAGTGCATGATCAATCACGTGATCAGTGCATGATCAGTCACGTGACCAGTACATGGTAGCTACGTGATCAGTGCATGATCAGCCACGTGATCAGTGCATGATAGCCACGTGATCAGTGCATGATAGCCACGTGATCAGTGCATGATCAGTCACGTGATACGTGTGTGATCAGCCACGTGATCAGTGCATGATATCCACGTGATCAGTGCATGACAGCCACGTGATCAGTGCATGGTAGCCACGTGATCAGTGCATGATCAGTCACGTGATACATGTGTGATCAGCCACGTGATCAGTGCATGATGAGCCACGTGATCAGTGCATGATCAATTACGTGATCAGTGCATGATCAGTCACGTGATCAGTACATGGTTGCTACGTGATCGTTGCATGATCAGCCACGTGAGCAGTGCATGATAGCCACGTGATAGTGCATGATCAGTCACGTGATCAGTGCATGATCAGTCACGTGATCAGTGCATGATCATTTACGTGATCAGTGCATGATCAGTCACGTGACCAGTATATGGTAGCTACGTGATCATTGCATGACAGCCACGTGATCAGTGCATGATAGCCACGTGATCAGTGCATGATCAGCCACGTGATCAGTGCATGATCAGTCACGTGATCAGTGCATGATCAGCCACGTGATCAGTGCATGATCAGTCACGTGATCAGTGCATGATCAGCCACGTGATCAGTGCATGATAGCCACGTGATCAGTGCATGATCAGTCACGTGATCAGTGCATGATCAGCCACGTGATCAGTGCATGATCAGTCACGTGATCAGTGCATGATCAGCCACGTGATCAGTGCATGATCAGCCACGTGATCAGTGCATGAGAGCCACGTGATCAGTGCATGATCAGTCACGTGATCATGTGTGATCAGCCACGTGATCAGTGCATGATCAGCCACGTGATCAGTGCATGATCAATTACGTGATCAGTGCATGATCAGTCACGTGACCAGTACATGGTTGCTACGTGATCGTGCATGATCAGCCACGTGAGCAGTGCATGATAGCCACGTGATCAGTGCATGATCAGTCACGTGATCAGTGCATGATCAGTCACGTGATCAGTGCATGATCATTCACGTGATCAGTGCATGATCAGTCACGTGACCAGTATATGGTTGCTACGTGATCATTGCATGATCAGCCACGTGATCAGTGCATGATAGCCACGTGATCAGTGCATGATCAGACACGTGATCAGTGCATGATCAGTCACGTGATCAGTGCATGATCAGCCACGTGATCAGTGCATGATCAGCACGTGATCAGTGCATGTTCAGCCACGTGATCAGTGCATGATAGCCACGTGATCAGTGCATGATCAGTTACGTGATCAGTGTATGATCAGCCACGTGATCAGTGCATGATCAGCCACATGATCAGTGCATGATCACGTGATCAGTGCATGATCAGTCACGTGATCAGTGCATGGTAGCTACGTGATCAGTGCATGATCAGCCACGTGATCAGTGCATGATAGCCACGTGATCAGTGCATGATCAGCCACGTGATCAGTGCATGATAGCCACGTGATCAGTGCATGATCAGTTATGTGATACGTGTGTGATCAGCCACGTGATCAGTGCATGATATCCACGTGATCAGTGCATGACAGCCACGTGATAAGTGCATGAGAGCCACGTGATCAGTGCATGATCAGTCACGTGATACATGTGTGATCAGCCACGTGATCAGTGCATGATGAGCCACGTGATCAGTGCAGGATCAATTACGTGATCAGTGCATGATCAGTAACGTGACCAGTACATGGTTGCTACATGATCGTTGCATGATCAGCCACGTGAGCAGAGCATGATAGCCACGTGATCAGTGCATGATCAGTCACGTGATCAGTACATGATCAGTCACGTGAACAGTGCATGATCATTTACGTGATCTGTGCTTGATCAGTCACGTGACCAGTATATGGTTGCTACGTGATCATTCCATGACGAGCCACGTGAGCAGTGCATGAGAGCCACGTGATGTGTGCATGAGTTACGTGAGCAGAGTATGATCAGCCACGTGATCAGTGCATGAGTGCCACGTGATCAGTGCATGATATGTCACGTGACAGGTGTGTGATCAGCCACGTGAACAGTGCATGTTCAGCCACGTGATCAGTGCATGACAGCCACGTGAGCAGTGCATGATCAGTTACGTGAGCAGTGTATGATCAGCCACGTGATCAGTGCATGGTCAGACACGTGAACAGTGTATGATCAGCCACGTGATCAGTGCATGATATCCAAGTGATCAGTGCAGGATCAATCACGTGATCAGTGTATGATTAGCCACGTGAACAGTGCATGCTCAGTCACGTGATCAGGGCCTGCTGAGCTGCGTGATTACTGTCTGCTCATCTGCTTGACAATTGCCAGCTGAGCTGCACGATTCCTGCCTGTCATCTGCTTGACAATTGCCAGCTGTGCTGCGTAATTCCTGCCTGCTCAGCTGCTTGATTATTGCCAGCTGAGCAGCATGATTCCTCACACCTGAGTTCCATGATTATTGCCTGCTGACTGTTTGATTCGTGCCTACTCAGCTCTTTGTTTATTGCCTCCAGAGGCACATGATCAGTGTATGATAGCAAACATGATCAGCGCATGATCAGTCACATGATCAGCGCCATTAAGTCACGTGATCACTACATGATAGTCATGTGATCAGTCCATGCTCAGTCACGGTATCAGTGCATGATCAGCCACGTGATCAGTGCATGATCTGTCACAAGATTAGTGCATGATCAGCCACGTGATCAGTGCATGATCAGGCAGGTGATCAGTGCATGATCAGCCACGTGATCAGTGCATGATCAGTCACGTGATCAGTGCATGATCAGCCACGTGATCAGTGCATGATCAGTCACGTGATCAGTGCATGATCAGTTACGTGATCAGTGCATGATCAGCCACGTGATCAGTGCATGATCAGCCACGTGATCAGTGCATGATCAGTTACGTGATCAGTGCATGATCAGTCACGTGACCAGTACATGGTAGCTACGTGATCATTGCATGATCAGCCACGTGATCAGTGCATGATAGCCACGTGATCAGTGCATGATAGCCACGTGATCAGTGCATGATCAGTCACGTGATACGTGTGTGATCAGCCACGTGATCAGTGCATGATAGCCACGTGATCAGTGCATGACAGCCACGTGATCAGTGCATGATAGTCACGTGATCAGTGCATGATCAGTCACGTGATACATGTGTGATCAGCCACGTGATCAGTGCATGATCAGCCACGTGATCAGTGCATGATCAATTACGTGATCAGTGCATGATCAGTCACGTGACCAGTACATGGTTGCTACGTGATCGTTGCATGATCAGCCACGTGATCAGTGCATGATAGCCACGTGATCAGTGCATGATCAGTCACGTGATCAGTGCATGATCAGCCACGTGAACAGTGCATGATCAGTCACGTGATCAGGGCCTGCTGAGCTGCGTGATTACTGTCTGCTCATCTGCTTGACAATTGCCAGCTGAGCTCCACGATTCCTGCCTGTCATCTGCTTGACAATTGCCAGCTGTGCTGCGTAATTCCTGCCTGCTCAGCTGCTTGATTATTGCCAGCTGAGCAGCATGATTCCTCACACCTGAGTTCCATGATTATTGCCTGCTGACTGTTTGATTCGTGCCTACTCAGCTCTTTGTTTATTGCCTCCAGAGGCACATGATCAGTGTATGATAGCAAACATGATCAGCGCATGATCAGTCACATGATCAGTGCCATTAAGTCACGTGATCACTACATGATAGTCATGTGATCAGTCCATGCTCAGTCACGGTATCAGTGCATGATCAGCCACGTGATCAGTGCATGATCTGTCACAAGATTAGTGTATGATCATTCACGTGATCAGTGCACGGGCAGTCATGTGATCAGTGCATGATATAGACGTCAACAGTGCATGATCAGTCTCGTGATCAGTGCATGATAGCCACGTGATCAGTGCATGATCAGTCACCTGATGGGTGTATGATCATTCACGTGACCTGTACATGGTAGCTACATGATCATTGCATGATCAGCCACGTGAGTAGTTCATGATAGCCACGTGATCAGTGCATGATCAGTCACGTGATCAGTGCATGATCAGTCATGTGACCAGTACATGGTAGCTGCGTGATCATGCATGATCAGCCACGTGATCAGTGCATGATAGCCACGTGATCAGTGCATGATCAGACACGAGATCAGTGCATGATCAGTCACGTGATCAGTGCATGATCAGACACGAGTTCAGTGCATGATCAGTCACGTGATCACTGCATGTTCAGCCACGTGATCAGTGCATGACCAGGCACGTGATCAGTGTATGTCCAGCCAAGTGATCAGTGCATGAGAGCCACGTAATCAGTGCATGATCAGTCACGTGATCAGTGCATGATCAGTTATGTGATCAGTGTATGATCAGCCACGTGATCAGTGCATGATCAGCCACATGATCAGTGCATGATCAATTACGTGATCAGTGAATGATCAGTCACGTGACCAGTACATGGGAGCCACGTGATCATTGCATGATCAGCCATGTGATCAGTGCATGATAGCCACGTGATCAGTGCATGATCAGTCATGTGATACGTGTGTGATCAGCCACGTGATCAGTGCATGATATCCACGTGATCAGTGCATGACAGTCACGTGATCAGTGCATGAGAGCCACGTGATCAGTGCATGATCAGTCACGTGATACATGTGTGATCAGCCACGTGATCAGTGCATGATGAGCCACGTGATCAGTGCAGGATCAATTACGTGATCAGTGCATGATCAGTCACGTGACCAGTACATGGTTGCTACGTGATCGTTGCATGATCAGCCACGTGAGCAGAGCATGATAGCCACGTGGTCAGTGCATGATCAGTCAGGTGATCAGTACATGGTCACTCACCTGAACAGTGCATGATCATTTACGTGATCTTTGCATGATCAGTCACGTTGCCAGTATATGGTTGCTTCGTGAACATTCCATGACGAGCCACGTGAGCAGTGCATGATAGCCACGTGATGTGTGCATGAGTTACGTGAGCAGAGTATGATCAGCCACGTGATCAGTGCATGAGTGCCACGTGATCAGTGCATGATATGTCAGGTGACAGGTGTGTGATCAGCCACGTGAACAGTGCATGTTCAGCCACGTGATCAGTGCATGGTCAGACACCTGAACAGTGTATGATCAGCCACGTGATTAGTGCATGGTCAGACACGTGAACAGTGTGTGATCAGCCACGTGATCAGTGCATGGTCAGACACGTGAACAGTGTATGATCAGCCACGTGATCAGTGCATGATATCCAAGTGATCAGTGCATGATCATCACGTGATCATTGTATGATCAGCCACGTGAACAGTGCATGCTCAGTCCCGTGATCAGGGCCTGCTGAGCTGCGTGATTACTGTCTGCTCATCTGCTTGACAATTGCCAGCTGAGCTGCACAATTCCTGCCTGTCATCTGCTTGACAATTGCCAGCTGTGCTGTGTAATTTCTGCCTGCTCAGCTGCTTGATTATTGCCAGCTGGGCACCATGATTCCTCACACCTGAGTTCCATGATTATTGCCTGCTGACTGTTTGATTCGTGCCTACTCAGCTCTTTGTTTATTGCCTCCAGAGGCACATGATCAGTGTATGATAGCAAACATGATCAGCGCATGATCAGTCACATGATCAGCGCCATTAAGTCACGTGATCACCACATGATAGTCATGTGATCAGTCCATGCTCAGTCACGGTATCAGTGCATGATCAGCCACGTGATCAGTGCATGATCTGTTACAATATTAGTGTACGATCATCCACGTGATCAGTGCACGGGCAGTCATGTGATCAGTGCATGATATAGACGTGAAAAGTGCATGATCAGTCTCGTGATCAGTGCATGATCAGCCACGTGATCAGTGCATGATCAGCCAGGTGATCATTTCATGATAGCTATGTGATCAGTTCATGATTTGTCACGTGATCTGTGCATGACCAGGCAGGTGGTCAGTGTATGATCATCGACATGATCAGTGCATGATCCGTCACCTAATGGGTGTATGATCAGTCACCTGACCGGTACATGGTAGCTACATGATCATTGCATGGTCAGCCACGTGAGTAGTGCATGATAGCCACGTGATCAGTGCATGATCAGTCACGTGATCAGTGCATGATCAGTCATGTAATCTGTGCATGACCAGGCATGTGATCAGTGTATGACCAGCCAAGTGATCAGTGCATGATAGCCACGTGATCAGTGCATGATCAGTCACGTGATCAGTGCATTATCAGTCACGTGATCAGTGCATGATCAGCCACGTGGTCAGTGAATGATCAGCCACGTGGTCAGTACATGATCAGCCACGTGGTCAGTGCATGATCAGCCACATGATCAATGCATGATCAATACGTGATCAGTGCATGATCAGTCACCTGATGGGTGTATGATCATTCACGTGACCTGTACATGGTAGCTACATGATCATTGCATGATCAGCCACGTGAGTAGTGCATAATAGCCACGTGATCACTCATGATCAGTCACGTGATCATTGCATGATCAGTCATGTGACCAGTACATGGTAGCTGCGTGATCATCGCATGATCAGCCACGTGAGCAGTGCATGATAGCCAAGTGATCAGTACATGAACAGACACGAGATCAGTGCATGATCAGTCACGTGATCAGTGCATGATCAGCCACGTGATCAGTGCATGATCAGCCACGTGGTCAGTGCATGATCAGCCACGTGATCAATGCATGATCAATACGTGATCAGTGCATGATCAGTCACCTGATGGGTGTATGATCATTCACGTGACCTGTACATGGTAGCTACATGATCATTGCATGATCAGCCACGTGAGTAGTGCATAATAGCCACGTGATCACTCATGATCAGTCACGTGATCATTGCATGATCAGTCATGTGACCAGTACATGGTACCTGCGTGATCATCGCATGATCAGCCACGTGAGCAGTGCATGATAGCCAAGTGATCAGTACATGAACAGACACGAGATCAGTGCATGATCAGTCACGTGATCAGTGCATGATCAGCCACGTGATCAGTGCATTTCCAGGCACGTGATCAGTGTATGTCCAGCCAAGTGATCAGTGCATAATAGCCACGTGATCAGTGCATGATCAGTCACATGATCAGTGCATGATCATTCACGTGATAGGTGTGTGATCAGCCACGTGAACAGTGCATGCTCAGTCACGTGATCAGGGCCTGCTGAGCTGCGTGATTACTGTCTGCTCATCTGCTTGACAATTGCCAGCTGAGCTGCACGATTCCTGCCTGTCATCTCCTTGACAATTGCCACCTGTGCTGTGTAATTCCTGCCTGCTCATCCACTTGATTATTGCCAGCTGAGCAGCATGATTTCTCAGAGGTGAATTCCATGATTATAGCCTGCTGACTGATTCCTGCCTACTCAGCTCTATGTTCATTGCCTCTAGAGGCACATGACCAGTGTGTGACACCAAACATGATCAGCACATGATCAGTCACATAATCAATGCATGATAAGCCAGGTGATCACTGCATGATCAATTATGTGATCAGTGCATGATCAGTCATGTGACAAGTACATGGTAACTGCATAATAGGTGCATGATCAGCCACGTGAGCAGTGCATGATAGCCACGTGATCAGTGCATGATCAGTCACGTGATCTGTGCATGATCAGTCACGTGATCTGTGCATGATCAGTCATGTGATCAGTGCATGATCAATTACCTGATCAGTGCATGATCAGTCCCGTGACCAGTGCATGGTAGCTACGTGATCATTGCATGATCAGCCACGTGATCAGTGCATGATAGCCACGTGATCAGTGCATGATAGCCACGTGATCAGTGCATGATCAGTCACGTGATACGTGTGTGATCAGCCAAGTGATCAGTGCATGTTATCCACGTGATCAGTGCAGGATAGCCAAGTGATCACTTCATGAATATTTACGTGATCTGTACATGATCAGTCACGTGATACGTGTGTGATCAGCCACCGGATCAGTGCGTGATGAGCCATGTGATCAGTGCAGGATCAATTACCTGATCAGTGCATGATCAGTCACATGACCACTACATGGTAGCTACGTGATCATTGCGTGATCAGCCACGTGATCAGTGCATGATACCTACATGATCAGTGCATGATAGCCACATGATCAGTGCATGAGAGCCACGTGATCAGTGCATGATCAGTCACGTGACCAGTACATGGTTGCTACGTGATCCTTGCATGATCAGCCACGTGAGCAGAGCATGATAGCCACGTGGTCAGAGCATGATCAGCCACGTGATCAGTATATGATCAGTCACTTGAACAGTGCATGATCATTGACGTGATCTGTGCATGATCAGTCACGTGACCAGTATATGGTAGCTACGTGATCATTCCATGACGAGCCACGTATGCAGTGCATGATAGCCACGTGATGTGTGCATGATCAGTTACTGAGCAGAGTATGATCAGCCACGTGATCAGTGCATGAGTGCCACGTGATCAGTGCATGATATGTCACGTGACAGGTGTGTGATCAGCCACGTGAACAGTGCATGTTCAGCCACGTGATCAGTGCATGATAGCCACGTGATCAGTGCATGATCAGTTACCTGAGCAGTGTATGATCAGCCACGTGATCAGTGCATGGTCAGACACGTGAACAGTGTATGATCAGCCACGTGATCAGTGCATGATATCCACGTGATCAGTGCATAATCATCACGTGATCAGTGTATGATCAGCCACGTGAACAGTGCATGCTCAGTCACGTGATCTGGGCCTGCTGAGCTGCGTGATTCCTGTCTGCTCATCTGCTTGACAATTGCCAGCTGAGCTGCACAATTCCTGCCTGTAATCTGCTTGACAATTGCCAGCTGTGCTGCGTAATTCCTGCCAGCTCAGCTGCTTGATTATTGCCAGCTGAGCAGCATGATTACTCACACCTGAGTTCCATGATTATTGCCTGCTGACTGTTTGATTCGTGCCTACTCAGCTCTTTGTTTATTGCCTCCAGAGGCACATGATCAGTGTATGATAGCAAACATGATCAGCGCATGCTCAGTCACATGATCAGCGCCATTAAGTCACGTGATCACTACATGATAGTCATGTGATCAGTCCATGCTCAGTCACGGTATCAGTGCATGATCAGCCACGTGATCAGTGCATGATCTGTCACAAGATTAGTGCATCATCATCCACGTGATCAGTGCACAGGCAGTCATGTGATCAGTGCATGATATAGACGTGAACAGTGCATGATCATTCTCGTGATCAGTGCATGATAGCCACGTGATCAGTGCATGATCAGTCACCTGATGGGTGTATGATCATTCACGTGACCTGTACATGGTAGCTACATGATTATTGCATGATCAGCCACGTGAGTAGTGCATGATAGCCACGTGATCACTGCATGATCAGTCACGTGATCAGTGCATGATCAGTCATGTGACCAGTACATGGTAGCTGCGTGAACATGGCATGATCAGCCACGTGAGCAGTGCATGATAGCCACGTGATCAGTGCATGATCAGACACGAGATCAGTGCATGATCAGTCACGTGATCAGTGCATGATCAGCCACGTGATCAGTGCCTGACCAGGCACGTGATCAGTGTATGTCCAGCCAAGTGATCAGTGCATGATAGCCACTTGATCAGTGCGTGATCAGTCACGTGATCAGTGCATGATCAGTTATGTGATCAGTGTATGATCAGCCACGGGATCAGTGCATGATCAGCCACATGATCAGTGCATGATCAATTACGTGATCAGTGCATGATCAGTCACGTGACCAGTACATGGGACCTACGTGATCATTGCCTGATCAGCCACATGATCAGTGCATGATAGCCACGTGATCAGTGCATGATAGCCACGTGATCAGTGCATGATCAGTCATGTGATACGTGTGTGATCAGCCACGTGATCAGTGCATGATATCCACGTGATCAGTGCATGACAGCCACGTGATGAGTGCATGAGAGCCACGTGATCAGTGCATGATCGGTCACGTGATACATGTGTGATCAGCCACGTGATCGGTGCATGATGAGCCACGTGATCAGTGCAGGATCAATTATGTGATCAGTGCATGATCAGTCACGTGAACAGTACATGGTTGCTACATGATCGTTGCATGATCAGCCACGTGAGCAGAGCATGATAGCCACCTGGTCAGTGCATGATCAGTCACGTGATCAGTACATGATCAATCACGTGAACAGTGCATGATCATTTACGTGATCTTTCCATGATCAGTCACATTACCAGTATATGGTTGCTACGTGATCATTCCATGACGAGCCACGTGAGCAGTGCATGATAGCCACGTGATCAGTGGATGATCAGACATGAGATCAGTGCATGATCAGTCACGTGATCAGTGCATTGTCAGCCACGTGATCAGTGCATGACCTGGCACGTGATCAGTGTATGTCCAGGCAAGTGATCAGTGCATGATAGCCACGTGATCAGTGCATGATCAGTCACGTGATCAGTGCATGATCAGCCACGTGATCAGTGCATGATCAGTCACGTGATCAGTGCATGATCAGCCACGTGATCAGTGCATGACAAGGCACGTGATCAGTGTATGTCCAGCCAAGTGATCAGTGCATGATAAGCCAGGTGATCAGTGCATGATCAATTACGTGATCAGTGCATGATCAGTCATGTGACCAGTACATTGTAGCAGCGTGATCATTGCATGATCAGCCACGTGAGCAGTGCATGATAGCCACGTGACCAGTGCATGATCAGTCACGTGACCAGTGCATGGTAGCTACGTGATCACTGCATGATCAGCCACGTGATCAGTGCATGATCAGTCACGTGATCTGTGCATGATCAGTCACGTGATCAGTGCATGTTCAATTACCTGATCAGTGCATGATCAGTCAGGTGACCAGTGCATGGTAGCTACGTGATCATTGCATGATTAGCCACGTGATCAGTGCATGATCAGTCACGTGATCAGTACATGATCAGTCACGTGAACTGTGCATGATGATTTACATGATCTGTGCATGATCAGTCACGTGACCAGTATATGGTAGCTTCGTTATCATTCCATGACGAACCACGTGAGCAGTGCATGATAGCCACGTGATGTGTGCATGATGAGTTACGTGAGCAGAGTATGATCAGCCACGTGATCAGTGCATGAGTGCCACGTGATCAGTGCATGATATGTCACGTGACAGGTGTGTGATCAGCCACGTGAACAGTGCATGTTCAGCCACGTATTCAGTGCATGATAGCCACGTGATCAGTGCATGATCAGTTACGTGAGCAGTGTATGATCAGCCACGTGATCAGTGCATGATCAGCCAAGTGATCAGTGCATGACCAGGCACGTGATCAGTGTATGTCAGCCAAGTGATCAGTGCATGATAGCCACGTGATCAGTGCATGATCAGTCACGTGATCAGTGCATGATCAGTTATGTGATCAGTGTACGATCAGCCACGTGATCAGTGCATGATCAGCCACATGATCAGTACATGATCAATTACGTGATCAGTGCATGATCAGTCACTTGACCAGTATATGGTAGCTACGTGATCATTGCCTGATCAGCCACATGATCAGTGCATGATAGCCACGTGATCAGTGCATGATATCCACGTGATCAGTGCATGATCAGTCATGTGATACCTGTGTGATCAGCCACGTGATCAGTGCATGATATCCACGTGATCAGTGCATGACAGCCACGTGATCAGTGCATGAGAGCCACGTGATCAGTGCATGATCAGTCACGTGATACATGTGTGATCAGCCACGTGATCAGTGCATGATGAGCCACGTGATCAGTGCAGGATCAATTACGTGATCAGTGCATGATCAGTCACGTGACCAGTACATGGTTGCTACGTGATCGTTGCATGATCAGCCACGTGAGCAGAGCATGATAGCCACGTGGTCAGTGCATGATCAGTCACGTGATCAGTACATGATCAGTCACGTGAACAGTGCATGATCATTTACGTAATCTTTGCATGATCAGTCACGTTACCAGTATATGGTTGCTACGTGATCATTCCATGACGAGCCACGTGAGCAGTGCATGATAGCCACGTGATGTGTGCATGAGTTACGTGAGCAGAGTATGATCAGCCACGTGATCAGTGCATGAGTGCCACGTGATCAGTGCATGATATGTCACGTGACAGGAGTGTGATCAGCCACGTGATCAGTGCATGGTCAGACACGTGAACAGTGTATGATCAGCCAAGTGATCAGTTCATGATATCCAAGTGATCAGTGCATGATCATCACGTGATCAGTGTATGATCAGCCACGTGAACAGTGCATGCTCAGTCACGTGATCTGGGCCTGCTGAGCTGCGTGATTCCTGTCTGCTCATCTGCTTGACAATTGCCAGCTGAGCTGCACGATTCCTGCCTGTCATCTGCTTGACAATTGCCAGCTGTGCTGCGTAATTCCTGCCTGCTCAGCTGCTTGATTATTGCCAGCTGAGCAGCATGATTCCTCACACCTGAGTTCCATGATTATTGCCTGCTGACTGTTTGATTCGTGCCTACTCAGCTCTTTGTTTATTGCCTCCAGAGGCACATGATCAGTGTGTGATAGCAAACATGATCAGCGCATGATCAGTCACATGATCAGCGCCATTAAGTCATGTTATCACTATATGATAGTCATGTGATCAGTCCATGCTCAGTCACGGTATCAGTGCATGATCAGCCACGTGATCAGTGCATGATCTGTCACAAGATTAGTGTATGATCATCCACGTGATCAGTGCATGGGCAGTCATGTGATCAGTGCATGATATAGACGTGAACAGTGCATGATCAGTCTCGTGATCAGTGCATGATAGCCACGTGATCAGTGCATGATGAGTCACCTGATGGGTGTATGATCATTCACGTGACCTGTACATGGTAGCTACATGATCATTGCATGATCAGCCACGTGGGTAGTTCATGATAGCCACGTGATCACTGCATGATCAGTCACGTGATCAGTGCATGATGAGTCATGTGACAAGTACATGGTAGCTGCGTGACCATGGCATGATCAGCCACGTGAGCAGTGCATGATAGCCACGTGATCAGTGCATGATCAGACACGAGATCAGTGCATGATCAGCCACGTGATCAGTGCATGACCAGGCACGTGATCAGGGTATGTCCAGCCAAGTGATCAGTGCATGATAGCCACGTGATCAGTGCATGATCAGTCACGTGATCAGTGCATGATCAGTTATGTGATCAGTGTATGTTCAGCCACGTGATCAGTGCATGATCAGCCACATGATCAGTGCATGATCAGTTACGTGATCAGTGCATGATCAGTCACGTGACCAGTGCATGGTAGCTACGTGATCATTGCCTGATCAGCCACGTGATCAGTGCATGATAGCCACGTGATCAGTGCATGATAGCCACGTGATCAGTGCATGATTAGTCATGTGATACGTGTGTGATCAGCCACGTGATCAGTGCATGATATCCACGTGATCAGTGCATGACAGTCACGTGATCAGTGCATAAGAGCCACGTGATAAGTGCATGATCAGTCACGTGATCAGTGTATGTCAGCCAAGTGATCAGTGCATGATAGCCACGTGATCAGTGCATGATATCCCAGTGATCAGTGCATGATCATCACGTGATCAGTGTATGATCAGCCACGTGAACAGTGCATGCTCAGTCACGTGATCAGGGCCTGCTGAGCTGCGTGATTACTGTCTGCTCATCTGCTTGACAATTGCCAGCTGAGCTGCACGATTCCTGCCTGTCATCTGCTTGACAATTGCCAGCTGTGCTGTGTAATTTCTGCCTGCTCAGCTGCTTGATTATTGCCAGCTGAGCAGCATGATTCCTCACACCTGAATTCCATGATTATTGCCTGCTGACTGTTTGATTCGTGCCTACTCAGCTCTTTGTTTATTGCCTCCAGAGGCACATGATCAGTGTATGATAGCAAACATGATCAGCGCCATTAAGTCACGTGATCACTACATGATAGTCATGTGATCAGTCCATGCTCAGTCACGGTATCAGTGCATGATCAGCCACGTGATCAGTGCATGATCTGTCACAATATTAGTGTATGATCATCCACGTGATCAGTGCACGGGCAGTCATGTGATCAGTGCATGATATAGACGTGAACAGTGCATGATCAGTCTCGTGATCAGTGCATGATCAGCCACGTGATCAGTGCATGATCAGCCAAGTGATCATTTCATGATAGCTATGTGATCAGTTCATGATTTGTCACGTGATCTGTGCATGACCAGGCAGGTGGTCAGTGTATGATCATCGACATGATCAGTGCATGATCCGTCACCTAATGGGTGTATGATCAGTCACCTGACCGGTACATGGTAGCTACATGATCATTGCATGGTCAGCCACGTGAGTATTGCATGATAGCCACGTGATCAGTGCATGATCAGTCACGTGATCAGTGCATGGTCAGTCATGTAATCTGTGCATGACCAGGCATGTGATCAGTGTATGACCAGCCAAGTGATCAGTGCATGATAGCCACGTGATCAGTGCATGATCAGTCACGTGATCAGTGCATTATCAGTCACGTGATCAGTGCATGATCAGTCTCATGATCACTGCATGATCAGTCACGTGATCAGTGCATGATCAGCCACGTGATCAGTGCATGATCAGCCACGTGATCAGTGCATGATCAGCCACGTGATCAATGCATGATCAATACGTGATCAGTGCATGATCAGTCACCTGATGGGTGTATGTTCATTCACGTGACCTGTACATGGTAGCTACATGATCACTGCATGATCAGCCACGTGAGTAGTGCATAATAGCCACGTGATCACTCATGATCAGTCACGTGATCATTGCATGATCAGTCATGTGACCAGTACATGGTAGCTGCGTGATCATCGCATGAGCAGCCACGTGAGCAGTGCATGATAGCCAAGTGATCAGTACATGATCAGACGCGAGATCAGTGCATGATCAGTCCCGTGATCAGTGCATGATCAGCCACGTGATCAGTGCATTTCCAGGCACGTGATCAGTGTATGTCCAGCCAAGTGATCAGTGCATAATAGCCACGTGATCAGTGCATGATCAGTCACATGATCAGTGCATGATCAGTCACGTGATAGGTGTGTGATCAGCCACGTGAACAGTGCATGCTCAGTCACGTGATCAGGGCCTGCTGAGCTGCGTGATTACTGTCTGCTCATCTGCTTGACAATTGCCAGCTGAGCTGCACGATTCCTGCCTGTCATCTCCTTGACAATTGCCACCTGTGCTGCGTAATTCCTGCCTGCTCATCCACTTGATTATTGCCAGCTGAGCAGCATGATTTCTCAGAGGTGAATTCCCTGATTATAGCCTGCTGACTGATTCCTGCCTACTCAGCTCTATGTTCATTGCCTCTAGAGGCACATGATCAGTGTGTTACACCAAACATGATCAGCACATGATCAGTCACATAATCAATGCATGATAAGCCAGGTGATCACTGCATGATCAATTATGTGATCAGTGCATGATCAGTCATGTGACAAGTACATGGTAACTGCGTGATCAGTGCATGATCAGCCACGTGGGCAGTGCATGATAGCCACGTGATCAGTGCATGATCAGTCACGTGATCTGTGCATGATCAGTCACGTGATCTGTGCATGATCAGTCACGTGATCAGTGCATGATCAGTTACGTGATCAGTGCATGATCAGTCACGTGACCAGTGCATGATCAGCCACGTGATCAGTGCATGATAGTCACGTGATCAGTGCATGATAGCCACGTGATCAGTGCATGATCAGTCACGTGATACGTGTGTGATCAGCCACGTGATCAGTGCATGTTATCCACGTGATCAGTGCAGGATAGCCAAGTGATCACTTCATGAATATGTACGTGATCTGTACATGATCAATCACGTGATACGTGTGTGATCAGCCACCGGATCAGTGCGTGATGAGCCATGTGATCAGTGCAGGATCAATTACCTGATCAGTGCATGATCAGTCACATTACCACTACATGGTAGCTACGTGATCATTGCGTGATCAGCCACGTGGTCAGTGCATGATACCTACATGATCAGTGCATGATCAGCCACATGATCAGTGCATGAGAGCCACGTGATCAGTGCATGATCAGTCACGTGATACATGTGTGATCAGCCACGTGATCAGTGCATGATGAGCCACGTGATCAGTTCAGGATCAATTACGTGATCAGTGCATGATCAGTCACGTGACCAGTACATGGTTGGTACGTGATCCTTGCATGATCAGCCACGTGAGCAGAGCATGATAGCCACGTGATCAGTGCATGATCAGTCACGTGATCACTACATGATCAGTCACTTGAACAGTGCATGATCATTGACGTGATCTGTGCATGATCAGTCACGTGACCAGTATATGGTAGCTACGTGATCATTCCATGACGAGCCAGGTAAGCAGTGCATGATAGCCACGTGATATGTACATGATCAGTTACGTGAGCAGAGTATGATCAGCCACGTGATCAGTGCATGATAGCCACGTGATCAGTGCATGATCAGACACGAGTTCAGTGCATGATCAGTCACCTGATCAGTGCATGATCAGCCACGTGATCAGTGCATGACCAGGCATGTGATCAGTGTATGTCCAGCCAAGTGATCAGTGCATGATAGCCACGTGATCAGTGCATGATCAGTCACGTGATCAGTGCATGATCAGTTATGTGATCAGTGTATGATCAGCCACGTGATCAGTGCATGATCAGCCACATGATCAGTTCATGATAGCCACGTGATCAGTGCATGATCAGCCACGTGATCAGTGCATGATCAGTCATGTGATACGTGTGTGATCATCCACGGGATCAGTGCATGATATCCACGTGATCAGTGCATGACAGCCACATGATCAGTGCATGAGAGCCACGTGATCAGTGCATGATCAGTCACGTGATACATGTGTGATCAGCCACGTGATCAGTGCATGATGAGCCACGTGATAAGTGCAGGATCAATCACATGATCAGTGTATGATTAGCCACGTGAACAGTGCATGCTCAGTCACGTGATCAGGGCCAGCTGAGCTGCGTGATTACTGTCTGCTCAGCTGCTTGATTATTGCAAGCTGAGCAGCATGATTCCTCACAGCTGAATTCCATGATTATTGCCTGCTGACTGTTTGATTCGTGCCTACTCTGCTCTTTGTTTATTGCCTCCAGAGGCACATGATCAGTGTATGATAGCAAACATGATCAGCGCATGATCAGTCACATGATCAGCGCCATTAAGTCACGTGATCACCACATGATAGTCATGTGATCAGTCCATGCTCAGTCACGGTATCAGTGCATGATCAGCCACGTGATCAGTGCATGATCTGTCACAAGATTAGTGTATGATCATCCAAGTGATCAGTGCACGGGCAGTCATGTGATCAGTGCATGATATAGACGTGAACAGTGCATGATCAGTCTCATGATCAGTGCATGATAGCCACGTGATCAGTGCATGATCAGTCACCTGATGTGTGTATGATCATTCACGTGACCTGTACATGGGAGCTACATGATCATTGCATGATCAGCCACGTGAGTAGTGCATGATAGCCATGTGATCACTGCATGATCAGTCACGTGATGAGTGCATGTTCAGTCATGTGACCAGTACATGGTAGCTGCGTGATCATCGCATGATCAGCCAGGTGAGCAGTGCATGATAGCCACGTGATCAGTGCATGATAGCCACGTGATCAGTGCATGATAGCCACGTGATCAGTGCATGATCAGTCATGTGATACGTGTGTGATCAGCCACGTGATCAGTGCATGATATCCACGTGATCAGTGCATGATAGCCACGTGATCAGTGCATGATAGCCACGTGATCAGTGCATGATCAGTCATGTGATACGTGTGTGATCAGCCACGTGATCAGTGCATGATGAGCCACGTGATCAGTGAAGGATCAATTACGTGATCAGTGCATGATCAGTCACGTGACCAGTACATGGTTGCCACGTGATCGTTGCATGATCAGCCACGTGAACAGAGCATGATAGCCACGTGATCAGTGCATGATCAGTCACGTGAACAGTACATGATCAGTCACGTGAACAGTGCATGATCATTTACGTGATCTTTGCATGATCAGGCACGTGAACAGTATATGGTAGCTACGTGATCATTCCATGACGAGCCACGTGAGCAGTGCATGATAGCCACGTGATGTGTGCATGATCATTTACGTGAGCAGAGTATGATCAGCCACGTGAACAGTGCATGATATGTCACGTGACAGGTGTGTGATCAGCCACGTGAACAGGGCATGTTCAGCCACGTGATCAGTGCATGATCAGTCATGTGACCAGTTCATGGTAGCTGCGTGATCATGGCATGATCAGCCACGTGAGCAGTGCATGATAGCCACGTGATCAGTGCATGATCAGACACGAGATCAGTGCATGATCAGTCACGTGATCACTGCATGATCAGCCACGTGATCAGTGCATGGCCAGGCACGTGATCAGTGTATGTCCAGCCAAGTGATCAGAGCATGATAGCCAGGTGATCCGTGCTTGATCAGTCACGTGATCAGTGCATGATCAGTTATGTGACCAGTGTATGATCAGCCACGTGATCAGTGCATGATCAGTCACATGATCAGTGCATGATCATTTACGTGATCAGTGCATGATCAGTCACGTGACCAGTACATGGTAGCTACGTGATCATTGCCTGCTCAGCCACATGATCTGTGCATGATAGCCACGTGATCAGTGCATGATAGCCACGTGATCAGTGCATGATCAGTCATGTGATACGTGTGTGATCAGCCACGTGATCAGTGCATGATATCCAAGTGATCAGTGCATGATCAGCCACGTGATCAGTGCATGAGAGCCACGTGATCAGTGCATGATCAGTCACCTGATACACGTGTTATCAGCCACGTGATCAGTGCATGATCAGTCACGTGATCAGTGCATGATCAGTCACGTGATCAGTGCATGATCAGTTACGTGATCAGTGCATGATCAGTCACGTGATCAGTGCATGGTAGCACGTGATCAGTGCATGATCAGCCACGTGATCAGTGCATGATAGCCACGTGATGAGTGCATGAGTCACGTGAGCAGAGTATGATCAGCCACGTGATCAGTGCATGAGTGCCACGTGATCAGTGCATGATCAGTCATGTGATAGTGTGTGATCAGCCACGTGATCAGTGCATGATAGCCACGTGATCAGTGCATGACAGTCACGTGATCAGTGCATGAGACCACGTGATCAGTGCATGATCAGTCACGTGATCATGTATGATCAGCCACGTGATCAGTGCATGATAGCCACGTGATCAGTGCATGATCAGTACGTGATCAGTGCATGATCAGTCACGTGATCAGTGCATGGTAGCTACGTGATCAGTGCATGATCAGCCACGTGATCAGTGCATGATAGCCACGTGATCAGTGCATGATCAGTCACGTGATCAGTGCATGATCAGTCACGTGATCAGTGCATGATCAGCCACGTGATCAGTGCATGATCAGCCACGTGATCAGTGCATGATCAATTACGTGATCAGTGCATGATCAGTCACGTGATCAGTGCATGGTAGCTACGTGATCAGTGCATGATCAGCCACGTGATCAGTGCATGATAGCCACGTGATCAGTGCATGATCAGCCACGTGATCAGTGCATGATCAGTCACGTGATACGTGTGTGATCAGCCACGTGATCAGTGCATGATCAGCCACGTGATCAGTGCATGATAGCCACGTGATCAGTGCATGATCAGTCACGTGATCAGTGCATGATCAGTCACGTGATCAGTGCATGATCAGCCACGTGATCAGTGCATGATCAGTCACGTGATCAGTGCATGGTAGCTACGTGATCAGTGCATGATCAGCCACGTGATCAGTGCATGATAGCCACGTGATCAGTGCATGATCAGCCACGTGATCAGTGCATGATCAGTCACGTGATCAGTGCATGATCAGCCACGTGATCAGTGCATGATCAGGCACGTGATCAGTGCATGATCAGCCACGTGATCAGTGCATGATAGCCACGTGATCAGTGCATGATCAGTCACGTGATCAGTGCATGATCAGCCACGTGATCAGTGCATGATCAGTCACGTGATCAGTGCATGATCAGCCACGTGATCAGTGCATGATCAGCCACGTGATCAGTGCATGATCAGCCACGTGATCAGTGCATGATCAGCCACGTGATCAGTGCATGATCAGTCACGTGATCAGTGCATGGTCAGCCACGTGATCAGTGCATGATCAGCCACGTGATCAGTGCATGATCAGCCACGTGATCAGTGCATGATCAGCCACGTGATCAGTGCATGGTCAGCCACGTGATCAGTGCATGATCAGCCACGTGATCAGTGCATGATATCCAAGTGATCAGTGCATGATCAATCACGTGATCAGTGTATGATCAGCCACGTGAACAGTGCATGCTCAGTCACGTGATCTGGGCCTGCTGAGCTGCGTGATTACTGTCTGCTCATCTGCTTGACAATTGCCAGCTGAGCTGCACGATTCCTGCCTGTCATCTGCTTGACAATTGCCAGCTGTGCTGCGTAATTCCTGCCTGCTCAGCTGCTTGATTATTGCCAGCTGAGCAGCATGATTCCTCACACCTGAGTTCCATGATTATTGCCTGCTGACTGTTTGATTCGTGCCTACTCAGCTCTTTGTTTATTGCCTCCAGAGGCACATGATCAGTGTATGATAGCAAACATGATCAGCGCATGATCAGTCACATGATCAGCGCCATTAAGTCACGTGATCACTACATGATAGTCATGTGATCAGTCCATGCTCAGTCACGGTATCAGTGCATGATCAGCCACGTGATCAGTGCATGATCTGTCACATGATTAGTGTGTGATCATCCACTTGATCAGTGCATGGGCAGTCATGTGATCAGTGCATGATATAGACGTGATCAGTGCATGATCAGTCTCGTGATCAGTGCATGATAGCCACGTGATCAGTGCATGATCAGTCACCTGATGGGTGTATGATCATTCACGTGACCTGTACATGGTAGCTACATGATCATTGCATGATCAGCCACGTGAGTAGTGCATGATAGCCACGTGATCACTGCATGATCAGTCACGTGATCAGTGCATGATCAGTCATGTGACCAGTACATGGTAGCTGCGTGATCATGGCATGATCAGCCACGTGAGCATTGCATGATAGCCACGTGATCAGTGCATGATCAGACACGAGATCAGTGCATGATCAGTCACGTGATCAGTGCATGATCAGCCACGTGATCAGTGCATGACCAGGCACGTGATCAGTGTATGTCCAGCCACGTGATCAGTGCATGATAGCCACGTGATCAGTGCATGATCAGTCACGTGATCAGTGCATGATCAGTTATGTGATCAGTGTATGATCAGCCACGTGATCAGTGCATGATCAGCCACATGATCAGTGCATGATCAATTACGTGATCAGTGCATGATCAGTCACGTGACCAGTACATGGTAGCTACGTGATCATTGCATGATCAGCCACGTGATCAGTGCATGATAGCCACGTGATCAGTGCATGAGCCACGTGATCAGTGCATGATCAGTCATGTGATAGTGTGTGATCAGCCACGTGATCAGTGCATGATATCCACGTGATCAGTGCATGACAGCCACGTGATCAGTGCATGGTAGCCACGTGATCAGTGCATGATCAGTCACGTGATACATGTGTGATCAGCCACGTGATCAGTGCATGATGAGCCACGTGATCAGTGCATGATCAATTACGTGATCAGTGCATGATCAGTCACGTGATCAGTGCATGGTTGCTACGTGATCGTGCATGATCAGCCACGTGATCAGTGCATGATAGCCACGTGATCAGTGCATGATCAGTCACGTGATCAGTGCATGATCAGTCACGTGAACAGTGCATGATCAGTCACGTGATCAGTGCATGATCAGTCACGTGACCAGTATATGGTTGCTACGTGATCATTGCATGACAGCCACGTGAGCAGTGCATGATAGCCACGTGATCAGTGCATGATCAGACACCTGATCAGCATGATCAGTCACGTGATCAGTGCATGATCAGCCACGTGATCAGTGCATGATCAGGTACGTGATCAGTGTATGATCAGCCATGATCAGTGCATGATCAGCCACGTGATCAGTGCATGATCAGTCACGTGATCAGTGCATGATCAGCCACGTGATCAGTGCATGATCAGCCACGTGATCAGTGCATGATCAGCCATGATCAGTGCATGATCAGCCATGATCAGTGCATGATCAGCCACGTGATCAGTGCATGATCAGCCACGTGATCAGTGCATGATCAGTCACGTGATCAGTGCATGATCAGCCACGTGATCAGTGCATGATCAGTCACGTGATCAGTGCATGATCAGCCACGTGATCAGTGCATGATCAGTCACGCATCAGTGCATGATCAGCCACGTGATCAGTGCATGATCAGCCACGTGATCAGTGCATGATCAGTCACGTGATCAGTGCATGATCAGTCATGTGACCAGTACATGGTAGCACGTGATCATTGCATGATCAGCCACGTGATCAGTGCATGATAGCCACGTGATCAGTGCATGATCAGCCACGTGATCAGTGCATGATAGCCACGTGATCAGTGCATGATCAGCCACGTGATCAGTGCATGATCAGTCACGTGATCAGTGCATGATCAGTCACGTGATCAGTGCATGATCAGTCGTGATCAGTGCATGATAGCCACGTGATCAGTGCATGATCAGCCACGTGATCAGTGCATGATCAGTCACGTGATCAGTGCATGATCAGCTACGTGATCAGTGCATGATCAGCCACGTGATCAGTGCATGGTAGCCACGTGATCAGTGCATGATCAGCCACGTGATCAGTGCATGATCAGTCACGTGAACAGTGCATGATCATTTACGTGATCTGTGCATGATCAGTCACGTGACCAGTATATGGTAGCTACGTGATCATTCCATGACGAACCACGTGAGCAGTGCATGATAGCCACGTGATGTGTGCATGATCAGTTACGTGAGCAGAGTATGATCAGCCACGTGATCAGTGCATGAGTGCCACGTGATCAGTGCATGATATGTCACGTGACAGGTGTGTGATCAGCCACGTGAACAGTGCATGTTCAGCCACGTGATCAGTGCATGATAGCCACGTGATCAGTGCATGATCAGTTACGTGAGCAGTGTATGATCAGCCACGTGATCAGTGCATGGTCAGACACGTGAACAGTGTATGATCAGCCACGTGATCAGTGCATGATATCCAAGTGATCAGTGCATGATCAATCACGTGATCAGTGTATGATCAGCAACGTGAACAGTGCATGCTCAGTCACGTGATCTGGGCCTGCTGAGCTGCGTGATTACTCTCTGCTCATCTGCTTGACAATTGCCAGCTGAGCTGCACGATTCCTGCCTGTCATCTGCTTGACAATTGCCAGCTGTGCTGCGTAATTCCTGCCTGCTCAGCTGCTTGATTATTGCCAGCTGAGCAGCATGATTCCTCACACCTGAGTTCCATGATTATTGCCTGCTGACTGTTTGATTCGTGCCTACTCAGCTCTTTGTTTATTGCCTCCAGAGGCACATGATCAGTGTATGATAGTAAAAATGATCAGCGCATGATCAGTCACATGATCAGCGCCATTAAGTCACGTGATCACTACATGATAGTAATGTGATCAGTCCATGCTCAGTCACGGTATCAGTGCATGATCAGCCACGTGATCAGTGCATGATCTGTCACATGATTAGTGTATGATCATCCACGTGATCAGTGCATGGGCAGTCATGTGATCAGTGCATGATATAGACGTGATCAGTGCATGATCAGTCTCGTGATCAGTGCATGATAGCCACGTGATCAGTGCATGATCAGTCACCTGATGGGTGTATGATCATTCACGTGACCTGTACATGGTAGCTACATGATCATTGCATGATCAGCCACGTGAGTAGTGCATGATAGCCACGTGATCACTGCATGATCAGTCACGTGATCAGTGCATGATCAGTCATGTGACCAGTACATGGTAGCTGCGTGATCATGCATGATCAGCCACGTGAGCAGTGCATGATAGCCACGTGATCAGTGCATGATCAGACACGTGATCAGTGCATGATCAGTCACGTGATCAGTGCATGATCAGCCACGTGATCAGTGCATGATCAGGCACGTGATCAGTGTATGATCAGCCACGTGATCAGTGCATGATAGCCACGTGATCAGTGCATGATCAGTCACGTGATCAGTGCATGATCAGTTACGTGATCAGTGCATGATCAGCCACGTGATCAGTGCATGATCAGCCACGTGATCAGTGCATGATCAGTTACGTGATCAGTGCATGATCAGTCACGTGATCAGTGCATGATAGCCACGTGATCAGTGCATGATCAGCCACGTGATCAGTGCATGATCAGCCACGTGATCAGTGCATGATCAGTCACGTGATCAGTGCATGATCAGTCACGTGATCAGTGCATGGTTGCCACGTGATCAGTGCATGATCAGCCACGTGATCAGTGCATGATAGCCACGTGATCAGTGCATGATCAGTCACGTGATCAGTGCATGATCAGTCACGTGATCAGTGCATGATCAGTTACGTGATCAGTGCATGATCAGTCACGTGACCAGTGCATGATAGCCACGTGATCAGTGCATGATCAGCCACGTGATCAGTGCATGATAGCCACGTGATCAGTGCATGATCAGCACGTGATCAGTGCATGATCAGTCACGTGATCAGTGCATGATCAGCCACGTGATCAGTGCATGATCAGGCACGTGATCAGTGCATGATCAGCCACGTGATCAGTGCATGATCAGTCACGTGATCAGTGCATGATCAGTCACGTGATCAGTGCATGATCAGCCACGTGATCAGTGCATGATCAGTCACGTGATCAGTGCATGATCAGCCACGTGATCAGTGCATGATCAGCCACGTGATCAGTGCATGATCAGCCACGTGATCAGTGCATGATCAGTCACGTGATCAGTGCATGATCAGCCACGTGATCAGTGCATGATCAGCCACGTGATCAGTGCATGATAGCCACGTGATCAGTGCATGATCAGTCACGTGATCAGTGCATGATCAGTCACGTGATCAGTGCATGATCAGCCACGTGATCAGTGCATGATAGCCACGTGATCAGTGCATGATCAGTCACGTGATCAGTGCATGATCAGCCACGTGATCAGTGCATGATCAATCACGTGATCAGTGCATGATCAGTCACGTGATCAGTGCATGGTAGCTACGTGATCAGTGCATGATCAGCCACGTGATCAGTGCATGATAGCCACGTGATCAGTGCATGATAGCCACGTGATCAGTGCATGATCAGTCACGTGATAGTGTATGATCAGCCACGTGATCAGTGCATGTCAGCCACGTGATCAGTGCATGATCAGCCATGATCAGTGCATGATATCACGTGATCAGTGCATGATCAGTCACGTGATCAGTGCATGATCAGCCACGATCAGTGATGAGCCACGTGATCAGTGCATGATCAGTCACGTGATCAGTGCATGATCAGTCACGTGATCAGTGCATGATAGCACGTGATCAGTGCATGATCAGCCACGTGATCAGTGCATGATAGCCACGTGATCAGTGCATGATAGCCACGTGATCAGTGCATGAGAGCCACGTGATCAGTGCATGATCAGTCACGTGATATGTGTGATCAGCCACGTGATCAGTGCATGATGAGCCACGTGATCAGTGCATGATCAATTACGTGATCAGTGCATGATCAGTCACGTGACCAGTACATGGTTGTACGTGATCATTGCATGATCAGCCACGTGAGCAGTGCATGATAGCCACGTGATCAGTGCATGATCAGTCACGATCAGTGCATGATCAGTCACGTGAACAGTGCATGATCATTCACGTGATCTGTGCATGATCAGTCACGTGACCAGTATATGAAGTACGTGATCATTCCATGACGAGCCACGTGAGCAGTGCATGATAGCCACGTGATCAGTGCATGATCATTACGTGAGCAGAGTATGATCAGCCACGTGATCAGTGCATGAGTGCCACGTGATCAGTGCATGATATGTCACGTGACAGTGTGTGATCAGCCACGTGATCAGTGCATGATCAGCCACGTGATCAGTGCATGATCAGTCACGTGATCAGTGCATGGTAGCTACGTGATCAGTGCATGATCAGCCACGTGATCAGTGCATGATAGCCACGTGATCAGTGCATGATCAGCCACGTGATCAGTGCATGATCAGTCACGTGATCAGTGCATGATCAGCCACGTGATCAGTGCATGATCAGCCACGTGATCAGTGCATGATCAGCCACGTGATCAGTGCATGATAGCCACGTGATCAGTCATGATCAGTCACGTGATCAGTGCATGATCAGTCATGTGATCAGTGCATGATCAGCCACGTGATCAGTGCATGATCAGCCACATGATCAGTGCATGATAGCTACGTGATCAGTGCATGATCAGCCACGTGATCAGTGCATGATAGCCACGTGATCAGTGCATGATAGCCACGTGATCAGTGCATGATCAGTCACGTGATCAGTGCATGATCAGCCACGTGATCAGTGCATGATAGCCACGTGATCAGTGCATGATCAGCCACGTGATCAGTGCATGATAGCCACGTGATCAGTGCATGATCAGCCACGTGATCAGTGCATGGTAGCCACGTGATCAGTGCATGATCAGTCACTGTGATCAGTGTGTGATCAGCCACGTGATCAGTGCATGATCAGCCACGTGATCAGTGCATGATCAGTCACGTGATCAGTGCATGATCAGTCACGTGACCAGTACATGGTAGCTACGTGATCATTGCATGATCAGCCACGTGATCAGTGCATGATAGCCACGTGATCAGTGCATGATCAGTCACGTGATCAGTGCATGATCAGTCACGTGATCAGTGCATGATCAGTCACGTGATCAGTGCATGATCAGTCACGTGACCAGTATATGTAGCTACGTGATCATTGCATGATCAGCCACGTGATCAGTGCATGATAGCCACGTGATCAGTGCATGATCAGCACGTGATCAGTGCATGATCAGTCACGTGATCAGTGCATGATCAGCCACGTGATCAGTGCATGATCAGTCACGTGATCAGTGCATGATCAGCCACGTGATCAGTGCATGATAGCCACGTGATCAGTGCATGATCAGCCACGTGATCAGTGCATGATCAGCCACGATCAGTGCATGATCAGTCACGTGATCAGTGCATGATCAGCCACGTGATCAGTGCATAACAGCCACGTGATCAATGCATGAGAGCCACGTGATCAGTGCATGATCAGTCACGTGATACAGTGTGATCAGCCACGTGATCAGTGCATGATGAGCCACGTGATCAGTGCAGATTCAATTACGTGATCAGTGCATGATCAGTCACGTGATCAGTACATGGTTGCTACGTTATCGTTGCATGATCAGCCACATGAGCAGAGCATGATAGCCACGTGATCAGTGCATGATCAGTCACGTGATCAGTAAATGATCAGTCACGTGAACAGTGCATGATCATTTACGTGATCTGTGCATGATCAGTCACGTGACCAGTATATGGTTGCTACGTGATCATTCCATGACGAGCCACGTGAGCAGTGCATGATAGCCACGTGATGTCTGCATGAGTTACGTGAGCAGAGTATGATCAGCCACGTGATCAGTGCATGAGTGCCAACGTGATCAGTGCATGATATGTCACGTGACAGGTGTGTTATCAGCCACGTGAACAGTGCATGTTCAGCCACGTGATCAGTGCATGATAGCCACGTGATCAGTGCATGATCAGTTACGTGAGCAGTGTATGATCAGCCACGTGATCAGTGGATGGTCAGACACGTGAACAGTGTATGATCAGCCACGTGATCAGTGCATGATATCCAAGTGATCAGTGCATGATCAATCACGTGATCAGTGTATGATCAGCCACGTGAAAAGTGCATGCTCAGTCACGTGATCTGGGCCTGCTGAGCTGCGTGATTACTGTCTGCTCATCTGCTTGACAATTGCCAGCTGAGCTGCACGATTCCTGCCTGTCATCTGCTTGACAATTGCCAGCTGTGCTGCGTAATTCCTGCCTGCTCAGCTGCTTGATTATGGCCAGCTGAGCAGCATGATTCCTCACACCTGAGTTCCATGATTATTGCCTGCTGACTGTTTGATTCGTGCCTACTCAGCTCTTTGTTTATTGCCTCCAGAGGCACATGATCAGTGTATGATAGCAAACATGATCAGCGCATGATCAGTCACATGATCAGCCCCATTAAGTCACGTGATCACTACATGATAGTCATGTGATCAGTCCATGCTCAGTCACGGTATCAGTGCATGATCAGCCACGTGATCAGTGCATGATCGGTCACATGATTAGTGTATGATCATCCACGTGATCAGTGCATGGGCAGTCATGTGATCAGTGCATGATATAGACGTGATCAGTGCATGATCAGTCTCGTGATCAGTGCATGATAGCCACGTGATCAGTGCATGATCAGTCACCTGATGGGTGTATGATCATTCAAGTGACCTGTACATGGTAGCTACATGATCATTGCATGATCAGCCACGTGATAGTGCATGATAGCCACGTGATCAGTGCATGATCAGTCACGTGATCAGTGCATGATCAGTCATGTGACCAGTACATGGTAGCTGCGTGATCATGGCATGATCAGCCACGTGAGCAGTGCATGATAGCCACGTGATCAGTGCATGATCAGACACTGATCAGTGCATGATCAGTCACGTGATCAGTGCATGATCAGCCACGTGATCAGTGCATGACCAGGCACGTGATCAGTGTATGTCAGCCACGTGATCAGTGCATGATAGCCACGTGATCAGTGCATGATCAGTCACGTGATCAGTGCATGATCAGTTACGTGATCAGTGCATGATCAGCCACGTGATCAGTGCATGATCAGCCACGTGATCAGTGCATGATCAATTACGTGATCAGTGCATGATCAGTCACGTGATCAGTGCATGGTAGCCACGTGATCAGTGCATGATCAGCCACGTGATCAGTGCATGATAGCACGTGATCAGTGCATGATAGCCACGTGATCAGTGCATGATCAGTCATGTGATACGTGATCAGCCACGTGATCAGTGCATGATATCCACGTGATCAGTGCATGATCAGCCACGTGATCAGTGCATGAGAGCCACGTGATCAGTGCATGATCAGTCACGTGATACATGTGTGATCAGCCACGTGATCAGTGCATGATCAGCCACGTGATCAGTGCATGATCAATTACGTGATCAGTGCATGATCAGTCACGTGACCAGTACATGGTTGCCACGTGATCGTTGCATGATCAGCCACTGTGATCAGTGCATGATAGCCACGTGATCAGTGCATGATCAGTCACGTGATCAGTGCATGATCAGTCACGTGATCAGTGCATGATCATTTACGTGATCAGTGCATGATCAGTCACGTGCCAGTATATGGGCGAGCTTCGTGATCATTCCATGACGAGCCACGTGAGCAGTGCATGATAGCCACGTGATGTGTGCATGAGTTACGTGATCAGTGTATGATCAGCCACGTGATCAGTGCATGAGTGCCACGTGATCAGTGCATGATATGTCACGTGACAGGTGTGTGATCAGCCACGTGAACAGTGCATGATCAGCCACGTGATCAGTGCATGATCAGACACGTGATCAGTGCATGATCAGCCACGTGATCAGTGCATGATCAGACACGTGAACAGTGCATGATCAGCCACGTGATCAGTGCATGATCAGTCACGTGATCAGTGTATGATCAGCCACGTGATCAGTGCATG